>NC_056726.1:1438622609-1438757609 GCF_019279795.1 Protopterus annectens
CATAAAGACTTGTTGGATAGCCCCAAAAAACAGGAAAAAGTAACGGGGGAAATGGTTTCGCTGCCTTGACATATCTGGCAGAGCCTTGCAGTAAGCTCCAGCCACATGTGCACACATTTTTATAGTATGTATTATGCTACATAATATGATCCTGTGGAAACAGCTACAGCAGTAACAGCATGGGGAAGGGCCACACAGCCCCCCACCATTGTCAAGGTCCCCACAAGCAATAAGGGACTCGGACGAGGAACCCCCTGAGCCAGCTCCTGTAGGCAGACGAAGGCATGCCCAGTATGCCCTGACCTTGGCAAACAGGCAATGCATAGCACAAACACTGGCACTGTAGGGACCCAGGGACTGACACCCCTGTCTGACTCACATACACAGTAAAATGGATGCCACACACATCACACTACCTGTACCTTAGGTGGCCTACTGGGATAGCAGCAAACAAATGACAGCTATGCAGGACACCAGGAAATGTTTGCCCAATACTGAATTCCCCACACTATGCAATAGTACCCAAGGTGATAAATCTCACTGAAGTATATGTGGGGGGCCAACTAACTGGGGTTCATAGGTCAAAGGCATGGATATTAGTGTGGGGGTACCATTCTCACCCCCCCTCAGCCTCACCCAGCAAGTCAGCAGTAGAAAAAACATAAAGAAATATCTGTCAAAGGCCCACAAATGGCGACAATGATGAAATACCCCCCTACAGACTTACACAGTGATAGCACAGCAGGTCTTGTAGTTGCAGTAAGGCTCTGAAGGGTAAGAAGTCTGAAACTCAAATGTATGCAATTAAAATATAACCTGTGGTCTTTAGTGATGTGCCTCTATTCTCCAAGATGGGGCACAATACTATGTTAAATGGAACGAAAATGGAACGCAAATATAAGCACAGTCTGTGCAAATGTGTACAGTTGACAGGTGTGCCCCCCCCCACACACCCATATTCCCATACAAATGCAGTAACATGTATGTTTGCATGGAAATAGCAGCAGAGCACATATGGCCAGGGCTGTCCCAATCAACATAATAATTTGTTGCATGAGTGGTTAATACTGTCAGGTTGTGGCCAGCCTTTACTCCCGGCTGTTGTGTCATGGTGGCCTAGGTACAGTGCTGTCTTTGACAGGGCCATGTTCCAAGAACTGCAGTGCCAACTACTCTGCATGTCAGCTACACCGACGATAAGAGTTGTACACACTGTCCAGATGTCAGTATCTATTAATACAGGAAAGCTGTACAGGTCATGGACAGGGGGCCACACATATGGACAGTACACAGCTTGGAGTAACCGACACAGTGCCTACTATACCTCTCAACTGTACAGACTTACTGCAGAATGTCCAGAGGTTTGCATCATAATTGTGGTCTGTATAACATGAAATAGTGGTTGTCTGGCAATTCACTGGCAAATCATGTAAGACTAAGGTCAGAAAATAATGACAAATTGTAGTGTCAGACTTTATACCCTATAGAAACATGCATGCTAATGCAAAACCTGTTACTGAATCACCTTTCTAGGTTTGTAAGGCCAATACTTAAAAATGCTCCCTATATTTAGGCCTCCGACCCCCAATTACTTATGGCTTTGTACAACTGTCTGGTTCTCAGAAGTTGAGAGGTATGGTGCCTAGTATGACAGCAGATACCCGAAGGTCAGTGTCTAACCAGTGTATAAAGGGCTGCAACTTGTCTGTGTCAGCACTGACAACATGTCACTGGCCAACAGCCATACCCCTGGAATAACACAGGTTGTCACAGAAGGAGCACAAGTATGCCTTGCATATCTGTTCTGCTTTTCCTAACATTGCATTTGCCTGCCAACTATTTGCAAAACAGGAAAGGGCCATGTCAAAACAGCAATGGCAGGCAGTGGGGAGGCAGATGTCAAACCCATAAGAGCAAACAAGCAATTACCAAATCAGTCTCCCAACTGTCTGTGTTTGGCAGAACATTATTAACACCCTGTCCCCATGTGTGGGCCTTTGTCTGACTGTCATATTTGGGCCTGTCCAGATGTCAGCCTGTGATGGTATGACAGCTAGGCCTACATGTAGCCTTATAATAACATATAGCAACACAAACTATCTAAGGATGACAGCAAATGGAGTTGTGCAATGATGGACAACCTGCTAAATAGGTACACTCAGAGGTGTGAAGTCCACAACCTTGTATGCAATGTACTGGCATATACCCCCACCCATATCAGAACTAAAAATACATAGCAGCCACTGTGGCCAAAGCCTGTGACTGGACTACAGAAGGACAAAGAGACCCACAAAAGGGGAAGGGGAACCACTGGCCAGACAATGGAGAATGTGCACACCAGAACAGATTATGCAGTAACATAGGTGCCACACAGTGTAAGGAGTCAATAAACATCACCTGGAAATACACAGCACACACCCATGTAAGTGGAGGTCCACAATAAAACAAAACCCAAACATTGGACACCTCAGAGGCAAAATCACATGAGAAGTAAACAAAAGTACACACCTCTGACCATGTAGACTCCACACATCAGGGTCTTGCAAACATGAAGCACTTACCACAAACCCCAAACATCTACCATACACAGAGAGGTTAACAAAACTGTCCTTCTAACCCATTCCATACAGACTTTGTTGAGGTGACCCCTGTCTGGCATACAAAGCAATCCAGACCCTGCTTTGATGGCACATTTGCACATCTGGAACTCAAGGCCCACTCCATTAACCTGTAGGTGCAGCATCAACCTTGGATGTGATATCAGTACAGCATTTTGATGTGACAGATATGTGTACCACACACTCTCCCATCTGTGGAATACACTCCCTGTCAACAGCAAGCCAAGTGCCTCAATAACCCAGTGATGTGCTCCCAGTATAAGTGCATGGGAAACACAAAATACAGTCCTGTGATCCCACCTGCGTCCTTACTGGACATGGGTTGTGTGTGCTGACATATTGTAATATGGGCTATACTCTCGTCTGCATGGATTATAAGAGCTCCAGGGTCAATACCCTATTAATGTCATAGCAACCTATCAACCTATACACAACTGTCTGTCAGTGGTTCACCACCTTACTCTGTACTGCTCTGCCACTAAAGTACCTGGAGGTCACAGTGCTATGTCACATATACTACACATATAATGGACATTTCTGCACAGTAGAATGCACTCTGTACCCGCACCCATACCTACCAACCTCTGAAAGCAAGACATATGGACAAGGTAATAAATAAAAGTGGGATCAAGGCACAATGACAGGCATGTGTTGTAAATATTGCCCTTACATACTGAGAAAGTTGGTGGAATAAGGGGTTTTGCATTAGCAGGACTTTTCTGAAGGTTATGAAGTCTGTAACACTAAAATCTGACAATATTTTGTAATGTCACTCTTCAATTATATGCAACTAACTTGCCATAAAAACACAAGTTTATGTAGACTGGAAGAAACTGCTAGACAAACACTTGGACAATCTACCAAAAATGTACAGTTCAGAGGTATGGCCACACCAGGATATGACTTTTCAGGTAAGAAGAATACCACACAAGCAGGAGATCCCCAGCCAGTATATCACCAAGTTGCTGGACTGTTTACAGAGCTTTGTCAGTCAACTGCCTGTAGCCACACCTCTCAACTGGCCTTTTTGGGCAAGAAAGTATAAAGTTGGGCTCTTAATAATGGTCTGTGTATCATACATCTTGTATTCCTCTGGTAAAGCACTGTGATGATCTGAGGATGTTTATCAGTAGGTAATGACACAATACACTAAAGCAGATCATGTACAATGAGAACATTTCTTTTTTCACTATCGATGTTGTTGGTGACTTGTTTTCCAGTATTCCACATGCAGGAGGCATGAAATTACTGAAGAAATCATTTTTGAAGATAACAAGTTAACACACAATGAGTATGTTTACAGTTGATGGAATTAATTCTAAAGTATCATTTCATATACCTTAAAGGTGAATTTTATCACCAAACAAAGGGAGTAGCAATGGGGGCAGCATGTGCCCCTACATATGCAAATATTGTCTTAACTATGTGGGAGGGAAAAAATGGTCCTGAATTCAATATATAGGAACTGCTGGACCATGTACAAAAGGTTTTTTGATGACATCTATATCTTATGGGTTGCCCCCAGAGACAAAATATCCTATTTTATTATTTACTTGAATAGTACTACCCCATTTTTAGAATTCACCTGCAAGGTATCTTATGACAATCTGCAGTATTTGGATGTGGAAATCTATGAGGAAAACAATGAGTTAAGTCTAAAATATCTAGGAAAAGCACATTTTCAAACGCATACTTACACCTTAACAGTGCCCATCCTAAGCACTATAAGAAAAATATAGGGAAATATCAATTTATAAGATCATGTAGGATGACTTCAAGTAATGTGGAGTTTGATAAAGAAATATGTTTCCTGGAGAGGTTGTTTAAGGAAAGATCATACCCAGAAGAGATGATTGATCAAGATAAAAAAGAAGTGTGTGAAGGGAGGCTAGGCAGATTCAAACCGATTTTGGGTTTAAATGAAGAAACAGGGTGCCCTGTACAGACTGTAAATATGGAGCCATTTGAAAAAGCACTGGTTTTAGAATACAATGGAGTGCTAGTATGATTAGGAAAGTTATTGAACAAGAATGGGATAGATTTATTGGATTTACAGACCTGGGCAAAATTCCTAAGAATAATTTAAGGATTGTTTACAAAAACTCATATAACGTAAAGAATTTACTGGAAAAAGAATGTGAGCCAGAACAATTAAACAGACAGAAGATAATTACATATAGATGTGGGCATTGCACACAGTGCAGTTATACAGTAAACCAAGAAAAATTGTTTCTAGAGAGTAGGAATGTTTGGTTATATGGAAAAGAATACCACGATTGTGACATTAGTGGTTTAATATATCTAGCAGTGTGCCAGGAATGTCAGTCATTCTATGTTGGAAAGATGGAAAGAAAATTAAAGAGGCGTATCTACGAGCACTGCTATGATGTACAAACAAGAAAGGAAACTAATGCTCTGTTTAAACACAAACAGGTTTGTGAAAAAGCCCACTACATATTTTTTGTATTAGAAAGGGTAAAGAAAAACATATAGGATGGTGCATGGGAAGAAAGGATCGAATATAGGGAACTATGGTGGCAGGTCACGTTATAGGCCAATATGCCTCCAGGACTGAATGAAAATATCTCCATAGTTCCCTTATTAAAAATTAGATTCGCTAAGTTATGATTAATTTTAGTTACATTTTGTTATAAGTACATGGTTGAACCTGTTTTTTTAATATCTTTATAATTCTCTTGTACCTTTTAATATAAATACTTTTTATGCAATCTAATTCATAAGTTTTAAACAAGATGGTGTTATATACATTTTTATGTTTCAAGGATCTGGGTTCTAATACAGAATGCTGTTGCTGAGGTCTTACACATGTAGTACTTAAAAAGATCACTACAGGGAGTTCAAATGCAAGTTGTTTTTTTTTTTGTTTTTTTGTTTTTTTTTGTGTGTCAATCCATGCATTTTAAAGTCCACTACGCCGAGTCGGCCTGTTTTCAGTGGAGGCCTAGGAAGAAAATCTCCACATTACATTGCATTACATTTACATATAGACAGTATTCCATCTACTGTATTAGGTAACATTAGTAGAACAGGAAATCTTATTAATCATATTTAAATCAGAACTGACAGAGAAAAGCTCATTAGGTATTCATGTAAACAAAAAAATATAAAGAGGAGGGTAGGAACAAAAATGAAGGAGGTAGTTTAGGTAAGAGCATGAGAGAGGCATTCCCATTTGGAGGATAGATGTGAGAAGAGCTGAGTTTTGAAGTTATTATGTATGTTAGGTAAGTTGCGTAGATGAGAGGGGGGAGAGAGTTCCAAAGTTTGGCTACTGTGCAAGATAGTAGTAGTTGGCCTGGGGGATAAGAGGGTTTATGTACTTGAAGCAGATTTTGATTCTCGGATCTTAGGGAGCGGGAGGGAGTGTAGGATGCAAGAGCTTTGGTTAGGGATGGGCAGTCTGATGGTTTGAAGATAAGCTTGTGAGTAGTGGTTAGTTGCAGATATCTAAGGTAGTTGGGGAGCTCTAGCCATTTGAAGGTGAGCAGTGAGTGGCAGTGGTGAGATGAACTTTTGGAGTTGGTAGCGAATTTGCAAATTTTGTGGTGGCAGGCTTCCAGTTTGGTGCGCAGGCCTAGCTGGAGGTTGGTAAATAGGAGAGCATAGTACATAAGAGATGGGAGGAGGAAGGTTGTTGCAAGAGTTTGTCGGGTGGAGGGGCCGAGATAGCAATTGTGCCTGTATAGCAGTCCAATCTTCTGATGAGTTTTCTTGATAGCAGAGTATATGTGGGAGTCAAACTTCAGGTTTTCATCAATAATGATGCCTAGCAGTTTGGTTGAAGGGACTATTTCTAAAGGAGTTTTATTTTGGCTTGTAATGCAGAAATGGTTTCTATCTAATGTTGAATTTCTAGTAGGGGTAAAGATCATTAGTTTAGTTTTGGTGGCATTTAGGGCAAGGTGATTGGCTTTCATCCAGGATTCAGTATTAGTAAAGGCAATTTGGGTTTTTATTAGTAGTTCAGAGGGGGGAGGAGGCTGAGGAGATGATTTATATGTAGTTTTAATAGGAATGGATTTATTTATATTTTTTACTCTATTTAAGCTATTTATAAATTGTTTTTGAAGTTTTAAGAAACTGTATATGATTTTTTAACATGTTTTAACATTTGTTAAGCAGGTTTTAGGTGAATGTGTTGTATCAGTATGTTATTTTAGATAAGTAGGCTTGAATATTCAATTTTTACTGTACCGTTAAACTTTGTGTCGTACTTAATTGCAATGATGGGGACTAGTGGTATAAAAGGATTTGGGTTACATGCAGTCCACATCTGATGAAGGGTTTAATGAAAATTTACTGTATAAAGAGAGCATTTATGGTTTTTATTTTTTTTTGCTGAATAAAGTTGGAATTATCCTTACATCAGTGGCTGAGTTTGTCTTCTGGGTGCCTTGGACTATTTCAAGTACTTTTTGGTGCCTTTGGCATTTTATTTCTGTGTTCAGATATGAATATCTCAAACAGTAGAGGCCCCCAGACCAATGCTTGGGGTAGACCACTTTGAAAGACTCTATTACTAGAGGTGGGGTCCACTACTTTGATTGAGTGGATACTATCATGGAGCCAGTTAGCTACCCATCTGGTAACATACAGGTTGATGCCTAGCTGTGTAGACATATGTATGCTGGTCACCTGGGGATTATTGTGAGAGAACTGGGCTAGGTGAAGGTAGGCATTGTTCACCATCTTCCCCTCATCCTTGTGTTTGTTGATCACTTCACAGAAGTCAACCAGGTTTAACAGGTCTGATCTCCTTATGACAATACCACACTCTGTGGGCTCAGGCATTTTGAGGTTGCCAATATCCCTGTTCATAATGTCCTTGATATTGCCTTCCATGCCCTTGAAGAAGCAGACTAGTTAAGCTGATGTGTATATGATAGGCTGGGTCGGTGGATTGCTCCACCTCGTGTATAGGGATGACAGTGGCTGTCCTCTGTGCAGATGGGATGAGATCGGTGCTTAGACTTTGGTTGACTTCAGTGCATGATGGATCCGAGATCTCATGCCTGAGTGCATGTAGGATGCAGCCAGGGATGGTATCAGGCCTATGGAGACTTCTGTGTGTTGCCTTTTTATGAGGGAATTATGGGCCTGCTTCCTGATGATGAGGGGAGGGGGGCAGGTGCTGTGCATGCACATGTGACAGGGGGTTGATGTTTATACTTCACCTGTCTACAGCAGGTGACTTATATCTATGCCGTATGTGTACATGGTGTTAATGACCATCACTACAGAGCAGATTTGTGTGTTGCCTCTGGGATTGCAGATATATGTGTGGAAGGCCTAGTGATTGGCCTTGGTGGATGTGTCCAATTTGAACTCAAAAGATAGCCTTAGGGCAATTCACTTGTGACTTTATTTGTTTGTGTAGACCAAGGTGACATTGCTTCCAGTAAGGCACCTGTTCCTTCTTGGCCCTGTCCAGCAATTATTTCCACCTATTATGGTATTTGTGTATTGCTGCTATCCACCACAGATGTTTACCCTACCTTGAGGGAGATGATGTTGTCCTGTCAGGTATTACTGAGTCCATACAGCTGTGTAGCTGCTCACACAGTATTGTGGTGTGGGCTTGGACACTACTGCTAGTTCCAACTGATGGGATGTTGGCTGTAAAGCTAATTCTACCTGCTCTGTGGAGATAGTAATCTGTGTAAAGTTAATTTTGTTTGACCCTGGCAAGGGGAGCAGGGGAGATGGTGACCTGTGGAAGTGCTACAGTGGCTACTCATGTTGGTTAAACCAGGTACAGGATGTTTCCACCTGTCATAGGAGTGCTGACTGGCTGATCCACTGCATTGCCATTGACTAAGCCAAGGAAACTCTGTGCATTCATGTTCAAGTGGCATAGGTCATGCACACCATGTTTGGGTAGTTGAAGTCACCCAGGAGCAGGGTAGACTATTGAATGCTGACAGATTCCAGCAAGTCCCAATAGGTGTGGTGGGTGTCCATAGTCATGGTTGGAGGCCTATAGCTAGCTATGATTTGAGTAAGTGTTTTATCAACTGTTAACTGGACTCAGGATGTCTCCTGTTCATCTTACTGTTTGGTCAGCCTGGAGGTGTGTATGTGTATAATAATGTTTAACGCTCCACCTCCTGTGGCTTTCCAGACCTCCATTTGGGGTCTAACCGTATGATGGAATGAGTAACCTGGCAAGGTTAGTGTGATCTCCACAGCTGCAAAGCAGGTGTCAGTGACTGCACAAATGTTGGCATCCTACAGGACAAGGTACGATTGCACTGACATGGGTTTCATGCTAAGACACTTAGCTCCTGTTAGAGCAAGACATATGCACAATGGCAAAGGTCGGAAAATAGTGTCACTTTATGAATCTGTCTGAAACACACTTAGTTGCCAACAAAGACGGTATCGCTTTCACAGGTCTACTACGCAGGATATGAAATCTGAAAATCAAATATATGCTATTATGCTATGACTTCACTCTTTAATGGGTTGTCAGTGATGTGCCAGACAATACACAACTGTATGAGGCACTGACTACAAATATGAGGCAGACATGTGGTTAGTCTGCAAAACTCTGGACAGTTGTCAAGTAAGGGCTCAGTATATAACATACAATTCAACACACAGTTCTGTGCCTGTTGTGTACTATGCACATACCCTATCTAACTCTCTTACATTTGTAAGACAAGCATATGTATCATAGTAGCATTCCCAGGAGACATATGACTATTTACAACATCACCGGTACCTGGCCTAGTGGTGTC
Source organism: Protopterus annectens (assembly GCF_019279795.1). NCBI lineage: Eukaryota > Metazoa > Chordata > Ceratodontiformes > Protopteridae > Protopterus > Protopterus annectens. Next base: position 1,438,631,989 of record NC_056726.1, read on the forward strand.
ACACTCAGTATTGGACAACAGATACCCCAGTAGTAGTCATACATGAGTTGACTTTTGCTGGGGTGACTCACGGGCCAGAGATGTGATTCATGTCACTGCAGACAGGGCAAGTAGGAATGGCCATAGGTGCTGGACAGCAGCATGTGAGTCCGACAAGTCTTGTTGTGACCTAGTGTTTAACTTCCTATGTCATATTATTGCAACCCCCTTCTTCCTTCCATTACAAGCTTACATGATTGACATACCTGTTATAGTGCTGAAGAATTTCTTCAGAATAATGAAAATGGTTAGGTTTGTGTAGTTGCAGTCTGTCTTTGTGTAGATGGGTTCATACCTGTGTTGCATAGGCAGCAGCTTGTCTTTTGTAGGTAATGCTCATGAGCAGGTGATGGCCTATGCACTGATCGGTGTCTCTGACTTACTACTTGCATCCAGAGCAGCTGTGTTGTCTTTCCATTAGCCAATGCCTTAGCAACACAGTGCTATAAATAAGTCCTTCATGTGGGCCTTGCCCCTATCCTTGCCTGTGTGGTGGACATTATGGAGGTGTGGGGGCTACAGCTTCACAGACGATAGGTGGAAATACGTCTCAGAATAAAACATGTGGAGACAGCCCAACAACATGGGGGACAAAGTTCCAGAATTGGGTACAGATTGTAAGTAAGTATTGCTGTTATACTCATAGAGGATTGCTAGATTAACAGGGTTTGTCTGGACATGCATTTTCTTTGTGACTTGACACCTGACAGTGATATGTCTCTGACATATCTCTGAACTGTCCCAATGTCTACAGACTGCACAGAGGTTTGCCTTTTATGTTTGGTCTGTTCCTCAGACAATTTCTGTTTTTGAAAAATCAGTAGGATAATGTGTGGTTTGCATTCAGTAAATGTTGACATCCATTAGTGTTTCAGACATAATATCCTTCAGGGATGTTATGTTACAACAAACCCTGTAACACCAGCAACTGTTTCAGTTTGTAATACCATTATATGAGGTATGTCCCTCTTTTTGGCCTCCTGTCCCGAAGTATGCTATGCTTTGTCCAGATGTCTTGCAGAAAGAGGTTCAGAGGTATGGTATATCATTATTTAGTGACTGCACTCCAGATAACATCCCAGTGACTTAGCAGACTCCTGGAAATGGTATGCAGCAGTGGCCATAAATATGTTCCGTCACCCTGGACATTCTCTGGAAATCTGCACAGCTGAGAGTTATGTATGTCGGACCATTTTGTAACAGACTATCAAGATTGTGTAGCAGTGTTGTGTGTAAATGTTTGCTGAGCTGAGTAGGAACAGTAGCAGATGTCAGTGTCATAGATCTTTTTCTATCTGACTATGCATGCTGCTACAGTTGCTGGTGGTCTATCAGGTGTATGTGTTTGTAGGGACAGACTGAGAAATGTCCTGTAATACCTCAGGATTCCCAATAGACTGTGAGTTGGGCCAGTACATATTGGTGTAGTGTGTGACTGTCAATCAGGATATGTTTGTTCAAACAGTCGTTTTACTCTACAGTTCATTTGGGGTACTGGTATGTTGCTGTGACTGTGGTGCAAATGGTTGTGGGTGGACAATTTCTCATCAATGTCTATTTTTCCCTACAGCTCCATCCCTGTAGTGCATGATATATTTGGTGATACATGGGTAATTTCCCAGAGATGATTTGGGATAGTGTTGTGTTGGTCTTACTGTGGTTCAGAAGGTGCTGGGGGAAATCGTTGGCAGCTCTCAGTGTTTTTTTTTTCTCTTCTGTTACATGACTGCAGTCATACATCTTTACTGTCCAGATGTCTAGGCACTTTCCAGATGCATGACTCATATGTTTGATCTGTTCCCCATAACAGTTGCTGGTTTCCAACAAATCACTGGGATGATGTGAGCAGTGACATCAGTAAATGATAACAATCATTTGTGTTTCAGACCTGGAATCTATCAGGAAATATTCATTAAATCAAACCATGCTATTCTAGCAGATGTCTACATGTATAACAGCCATATTTCAAAGATGTCACTATTGTCTTCCCTTTATCCGCATACTTTGTCAGACATTTTGCAGATGTCTTGCAATAAGAAGTTGTATATATATATATATATATATATATATATATATATATATAGAGAGAGAGAGAGAGAGAGAGGGAGAGATATATAAAGACATATATGTATACACACACACACACACACATATATATATATATATGTAGATATGTAGATATGTATATATGTATATATATATATATATATATATATATATATATATATATATATATATATATATATATATATATATATATATATGTATTCAAATACACATATATATGTATATAAGAGTACTACAGATATTTATTTTCCCTTATGTTAAATGACTGTAGTGCATGACATGCTTGTAAAAACGTTACAGACTCCTGCAGCTCAGATGGTAAAGAGGTACATTGCTCTTTCCCATCATTGAAACATTTTGAAAATGCTAAGTTCAGCTAAGCAGTGCACAAATCCACTAAGCTGAGTTGAACAGTGCTTAAAGGGGTAATTGCTGAGCACTGCTTAGTGCACAAATCTGGTTAGCTGAGCTAAATACTGCTTAGCATTCACATTTCAAGCAAGGCTTACACCGGCTAAGCAGAGCTGAGCACTGCTAATCATTGCTCACTTTTCATTTAAAAAAATCAGAATAATGAGTTAATTAATCATTACTGACATATTAGTATGTGTGTATGATTTACTTTACATGACATCCCTCTATTTGCTTTCATTACATTACCATGGGATGTGACTATACTGTATGGGGCACTTGTGTATACATACTTGATTTCACATGTTATATGCACTCACACTTACATTTTTGACCAGCTATGCTACCCTGCTTGAGAAATATCAATTACTACATCATTTAAAATAAAAATAATAATTTTAACACTGCTTTCCCATGTAAAATGAAAGTGCTTGTTTTAGTACTCAAACCATGACCTCACTAAAAGAATCACAAGCCTAAAGCAGATGCCCTACGCTGACCACCTTAAAAAACTCCAGCTATACTCTGTCGCATATCGTCTACTCAGAGGCGATCTCTGCTTAACATACAAGGCCATGTCAAACCCAGAGCTGTTGGACATGCTACACTTAAAGAAATCCCAATCCCTCAGAGCTACACACTCCAGGGATCTAAACCTTGTCATCACAATAAACAAAACATGCTGGAGGGATAGGTTCCTGACCCAGAGACTCCCCAGACTCTGGAATAGATTGCCCATACATGTCAAGCAGAGTGCCTCTTTGGACCTCTTTAAGAGGAACCTTGACGATTGGATGGGAGAAAGGAAATTCACCCCAGGGATCACGTCAGTCGCCCTGCTTGACAGGGGTCCAGGAAAGTAAATAATGTGGGAAGAAATAGCCAGGGAATTGTTATGGCTAGGCTTGTATAGGCCCTAGGGCTGACAGCCTAGTACCAACCTATGAACCTATGAACCTATGAATGCCTGCATGCAAAGCCTGGACTCTAACCTGTATCTTAGCATTAAGATTTTAGCTGTATATTTTTATTTATCTCCTATGGGATGTTTAAGCAATGCTGAGCAGAGGGCCATAATGTGCACACCCACTCAGCTATGCTTAAACATACCTTAGAATGGTAAAAAAAAAGAAAGACATTTAATAAACCCACTTTATTTACACGTATCTGTACTCCTTGTCAGTCACAGTAAGGGAAATTGTAAAGGGACACATAGGGGCAGATTATAATTATTGCTCTTACAAACCTAGGAAGTGTGACTGTGGTTTTCTAGCAAATCACTGGCAAATCACTCAGGGTTTAAGTCAGAACATACTGACAGGCATTTGGGTTTCAGACTTCATACCCTTCAGGAAATCTGTGCTAATGCAAACCTTTTATTCTATCAACTTCCCAAGTTTGTATGTGCAACATTTAAAAAGTGTCCCTATTTTTGGGCCTTTTTCCCCCCATTATTTATGACTTTGTACAGCTTTCTTGCTCTAGGAGGTTGAGAGGTATGTGAGGCAGGCATCTGGGCATTCTGAGGAAACCTGTACAGTTGAAGGGAATGGCCATACAACAGTTTGACAATGGCAGACATTTGGGTTTCAGACTTCACACCCTTCAGGAAATCTGTGCTAATGCAGACATTTGATTCTATCAAATTTCCAAGTTTGTAAGTGCAATATTTAAAAAGTGTCCCTATTTTTGGGCCTTTGTCCCCCCCCATTGTTTATGCTTTGTACAACTTTCTTGCTCTAGGAGGTTGACAGCTATGTGGGATAGGCATCTGGGCATTCTGCAGAAACCTGTACAGTTGATGGGTATGGCCATATGGCACTTTGACAATGCAGGGTGTGTGGACAGTACCTGGCACACACCCCCTGCATTGCTTCCTATCTGGACTTCCTGCTTTCAGTGTCCGTAGACACTGAAAGTGGTTGCAAAGTGCCGTATGGCACTTTGACAATACAGATGTGTGTGACAGAATCTGTCACACACACCCTGCATTGATTTCTTGCTCCCCTATCTATTTTAGTGTCCGAGGACACTGTTTTAATAGTTTTATTTGATTTCAGTGTCCACAGACACTGAAATGCTTTAAAAAAGTGTCATATGGCACTTTCTGAATGCAGGGCGTGTGTTAGATGTGTGTGCACTACTTAAACATGCCCCCTGCTCTCAGTATTGTCCATGTCCATTTAGCCTTAGCAGCAAAGCGCCTTTAAGAATATGCAAGGTGCGCTGCTGTTAAAGCTAAGGGTAAACGTACACGTTCACTCCGTGCAAGAATAGCACTATTCCTGTATGGAGTTTATTGAATCCCAGGGTATATCTATCTTTGATTGTATTTTCTACCCTGAAACATATGTAATTGCAGAGGGTACTCTTGGTATAAGTACGTAAATTAATTAACTCTCGCTGCACTGCAAAATGAAATCCATATAGAAAATGTTTTTTCTTTTTATGAGAGATTTTTCAGATATATATTTATCATTTGGTGTGAATAATTCAATGGCTTGAAATCTTTAGTTGACCATTTCAGTAATACTGCTACATTTCTTGCATTTAAATGTAATTGCTTATTTGACTCAGTGAGCTTTTTAGATGTGACTTTAAATCTTGCACTAGAAAGAATACAAATGCCAAGACATAAAAAAAAGTTGTATTTTATTAATAACCCTTTACATAATGGAAGCATGCATCTGAACGTATATTTAAAGAAATAGGAAAGAAATAAGTGATAATATTGTACTTGATACAGAAATAGTTAAGTAATGCTGTCATATAGTTTTATATCTTAGAAATAATACATATATATATATATATATATATATATATATATATATATATATATATATATATATATGAGTTTATAAAGAATAATCACTGATGAAATTGAAATACAAACCATCTAACAAACTCATTAGTGATTACTATTTCTTGCTGAATAAATCATTTAAATAAGTAATTGTAATTGTAAACTAATATGCTACATTTGCGATTTCCAAAACTAAAGCAAACATGGCCTTGGAAATTAAACATACTAACTTCAGGGTTGCTCAACCTCATAGAAAGCTGACCCCCCCCCCCCGGATTATGTAATGGTCATCTGCTGAAGTTAAACCATTACATAAATTGAATAACTTTGCCACTGATGAAAATCCCTACATTGTCAGCATGCTATGAAATCCATGCAATGATGGATCACATAACACCTTCTTCTTCTTTCGGCATTTTCCCGGTTAGGGGTCGCCACAGCGGATCACCTGTCCGCTCATGATTGGCAATGGAGTTTTACAGTGTCGAGTTGCCAGCGCGGCGCCCAACCTTCCACAGAAGGCGCACACACACTCACACTCACACCTAGGGCCAATTTTAGTGTCCAATCCACCTACAGCATGTCTTTGGGATGTGGGAGGAAACCAGAGCACCCAGAGGAAACCCACATGGCCACAGGGAGGACATGCAGACTCCACACAGAAGGCACCCCAGCCAAGGATTGAACCAGAGAACCTCTTGCTGTGAGGCGACAACACTAACTGCTGCACCACCATGGCCACCCATGGATCACATAGCACCAATATATGTATATCTCTATATGCATATACAGTTCCCTGCCATACAATCGAATGCTCATTTGAGCAAAAGTAAGAATATTGAGGCAAAAAGGTCAAGCAACTAAAATGTTGTAGAGAACAGGACTTGTAATATATGGGACCACAGCACATCAGGGATTGGGATATTGTTCCTTTCCTTACTGTGGTGAGACCTCAGATTTTGTGTGCGTAATTAGCAGGGTGGGGCCTTGCCCTATGCAAAAAACAGGTGCGTGTGTCTTACTGGCTGTTACAACGTTTTGTTTGTTCATGCTTTCTAGCTTGAGATTTTGACTTGCTCAAATAAGCTTTTAATTATATGACAGAGAAATGCATGTACAAACTTATTAAACATTTATTTATTGTATAATACATTCATAAGATAAAATGACTGACAATACAGATTTAGAGAAACAAAGACTAAAAGTGAGTTTGCACAAAATATTTAAAGCTGTGTTTCCTGTGTCAGCAAAGGTCTCCCACCACCTCCCTTCTTGGGTGCTTCAACACATGTACCCTTTTCCTTTCTACCATTAATTCTGAGGATGCCATATCACACAGGTGTACCACATTAGAACTGGCCATTTTGAACAAGTATGCATTTTCCACAGTTCTGTTACTGTACTTGTTTAGGTATTATGGCTATGCTGTGGTGAGAAACTTCTCTATTACAAGTTACAAAAAATGAAAAATGGAGTCCTCAGATTGAAATATTTCTATACACATTTTAACTGCTTTTAATCAGATAAATCACCTTCCATTACCAGCTGTAATGTGCATGGCACAAGCTGTCACTATGATTACAACAAACTGTTACATGACATTCTCTGCATCATTCTTTGCATTATTACCTTCAAATAATTGCAGTTTTGACTGGCTTGGAAATGACCATACAACTTATAACAACTAAAACTTGTTGAACAATCAACTTAAAGTTATAATTTTAGTTAAAAGTGATACAAATACCTTTGCATTGAACTCCAGCATCTTCACTATGTCCACAGTTATGTTTCTTCCATCCTCTGGAGGGACACTGTTTCAGTGAAGATTCAGATCCTAAGCAGGCTACATCATCCAGAACTATTGGCAAAGTCCCTTGTCCATAGTAAGCATTAGGTGGTGCTGAAATAGCTGTACCACATCCCACTTCTCTACAGACAACCTCAGCATCGTCCATTCCCCAGCTGTTATCGCACACTGTACCCCATTCACTGTTATTATAGACTTCCACTCTTCCAGCACATGGGTTTGGGCCATTTTTTAGTCGTATGACAGCTGAAAGGCAAAAAGAGTATAAAAATAGTATAAAAATAGCTAACAAAGGCATGTGCATACAATAGCTGCAGTGTCTGTCCAAATGGGGTCCTTATTTCTGGAATATGCATTTTTGTTGTTCAACTATAAATGTCATGGTTTTAACTTTCATACTCCATGGCCCAGCTATTACCAAGCGGTAGAGTTCAAACATGTTAATTCTCTTCCCTTGTGCAGGCTAGTCTCTCTCACCATCTATCACCATTAACAAATGTTATCCTGTCCATACTGAATAATGGGTCTGTATTGTAACAATGAATGATTAAATGATCAAATGCTGTTATATCGACCCGTAAACGTCAAATCACCAAAACAGCAAATGGCCGGAACAGTGATTTTCCCATGGAAGAAAATCGCTGGTCCCAAAAAAAAAAAAAAAAGAATACTAAACAAAGTGGGGGGCTTTGCCCCCCACACACACACACCCTACTTAAATATACAAACTCTGAGATCGCACTACAGTGGAGGAAATGGCCTAGTGATTTTTTTCCATGGGAAAAAAAATCGCTGTTCCAGCCGTTCGCTGTTTTGCCGGTTCGATGTTTAGGGGTCGATGTAACAGCATTCGATCATCTGATCATTCACTGTTTTAAAGCAGACCCTAAATAATATAAGTTTGGAAAATATTCACATATATCATTACTTCCCATAGCCTGGTAAAATATATACAACCGTTTAATCATAGTGCTGGTGATAAAACAGCTTTAACTGAAAGCATATATAGAGAGCATATTTTAAGAATGTCCACTACTGTAACATTATTGGAACCATGGAGAGAAACCTCTAAACACTCACTAGGGCTTGATCCCATTTAATTTATTTATACCAAATCCATGTACACTCTTTTTTTTTTTTTTGTGCATTTAAACAAAATGGAATATAACTTTTCCACTCACTTTATAGGACCGGCATGTCTTTTTTTTCAGGTCTTGTGCCATAAAGTTTTTTTACTGCAGGCCTAACATCAACAAACCTGACTAGACATGTTATGGGCTTGTATCCATCTGAGAAAAACTGCTAAACTGCGAGGGTATATAATGTAACACCAATAGTCATGTCACTAATTAGACTACAGCAATATGGCTCTAACTCATTTATCAAACTGTGTACTTAGAAGTATAATGCTTAAGTTACATAACTTGCCATATCACTGACTGGTTTATCCTCTGTTACTCTTTAAATAAGCATCCACAGTTTTCCCCATCCACATTCCCTTCCATTTTACCCTACTGGTTTTCTCCAATATACCAGTGGTATAGTGGAATGCCAGTCAAAATGAAGTATAAAAAAACAAGCAGCACTCAACTCAAACCACTTCTGCTTGCACTGCAGTTCTAATTATAATTTATATTCAGCTTTATAAATGTACCAAGTAACATGCTGAAAGTAGCAATCTCTGTGATACCCCCACTTGTAAAAATGTTTCTTATCCAAAAATGACCGGCTGCCTGACAACTATCTACTTGTCTCATGGGGAAAACATGATCAAAGTAAAAAATGAACAGCAGACAAGAAACAAGGTCAAGATAAATTGCTTAAAGGATTACTGCACAGGTTATGCACCACACATGATAGATTGGCATTCTGTTTAGTTTATGGGTAAAGCCTGCAAAGATGACTGCAATTCTCCAACAAATGTAACTTGTTTTTGAAAATACTTTAATCCTGTCCTTTATTACAAATACTGTCATATGCATTTCAATACCCAAGGCTTATACGTTATCTAGTTATGTAAATAGTCTCTGCATGGCAACAACAGAAAGGCTTTCAATGTTGGTAATTCTTTAACAGTATTCTTATTAAAGCTTTCTTGCATCTTACAATCTCAGACAAGCTTACCTGATGGTCATTAAAGCATTGCTACTTAAACACAGAGCAACAGGCACTGCAACAACATGCATTTTCTGAATAATAAGAAGCATAAATCACTGCGGTGGTGGTGCTGCGGTAGCGTTGTCACCTCACAGTAAGATGCTGTCCTGTTCGATTCTCAGTTAGAGTGTCTTCTGTGTGGAGACATGCGTGAATGGGCGTACCTTCGTTGAAGGTTGTGTGTCAGGGCTGGCAACTCGGCATGTAAAAAGCTACTGCCAATCATTAGCAGACCGGAGTTCTGCTGTGGCGACCCCTAACTGGGAAAAGCCGAAAGACACAACAACAACAATATGACAGAAAACATAAACATTCTGCAAACTCAAGTTCAGATGAAAAGCCACTGTAGTACTTGTGTCTACCTTGGATGGGGGGATACTCTGTACACTTACACTGCATAACTGCTCCTTGCCTTGCTTGGACACATCCAAAGTCACTACATGGGGGAGTGGGGTACAAGAATGTCACAATTTGAAATGTCTCTGGCTGATGGTGATGGCCCTGACACATTTGTCATACTCTAAACCTCAGAGCAAGAAATCTGGACAAAGCCATAAATAAAAGTGGGACAAAGGCCCCATAATAAGGACAATTTTTAAATATTGCTCTTACAAACTTAGAAAGTTAATAAAATAGTAGGTCTTGCATTAGTACAAATTTTCTGAAGGGGATGACATCTGAAACTCAAATGTCTGTCATTATTATCTAACTTCAGTCTTTAATGATTTGCCACTAATTTGGCAGAAAACCACAATTTTATGAAAAACAGACCAAGAATTTGATACGGAAATCTGTACACACTACAGACACAGACACAAAATCTAGACATAGTAGATAAAGGCATATATGCCTTTCTAAAGAATCAGTCATAGGCAATAAACTAATTATCAACAGTTTCAGGATGCCATGGGTTCCAGAGAGACAAGTGTCTTTCAAAGTGTATGCTACTTAAAACAGCTCCTAAGACAACATATTAAAACAATATTACTTACATAAAAACAGTTATCAAATAACTGCTTAACTTAAAAAGTAATTACAAGAGAAAATGCTATGTCTGTGTGGGTCACTCTAACTTAAATTATTAGTCGTTTTAGCCATCTCCACTGGCAAAGAGGGAGAAAACCCATAGTACACCCCAAGGGATCCAAGTCTGAGTAGTGGCTCAGGAACCTGGTGCCACAGATGAGTGTAGGAATGACAAGACATAGCTTCTTGCCCCCCTCTTCAGGGAGAGGCCAGGGGGCATATGCCTGAGACACACTCTCATTGATAGAATCCCCTAAAAAGACCAGGGATTTTACAGAGGTATCTGTCTGAAAGGCTGGAAGATAAGGCCAACCTACAGATCACACTCACAGGCATGGATGCGTACACAAAAGCCAATTGAAAGCTACTGAGAAAGTGTGAGGGAATAGGGCATAACACAATAAAAACACCCCCTAATACATAACACAATAAAACACCCTCTAACCCTTAACACAATAAAAAAACCCTGATATCTCTATGCTGGCTTCCTGTACCAGTTCGCTTGATTCTCACCTCATGGAAACAAATAACCTCAAGAATGAAGGATTAAGGAAGTTCTCAAAGATCCCATTATGTCTAGATAACATGACTAGTAATTTATTTATATATAATATATATATATATATATATATCTAATGGGATCACTACGTAATCTCGAAAGTCTGAAATACCGAATTTAAAACTTTTGAGACTATATAGCCAACACCCCTAATTACCGAAAGACCAGAAGGCCCAATTTCAAAATCCCGATCATCGGGAGTTTAACATTCACGCTTCTGGTGTCACAGTATGGTGGAAGGTCAGGTAAGTAAATATGTTTAAATGTGTTGGATAGGGGTTAATGTGTAAGTGGTGTAAGTGTGTGTTGTGACTGTGATAAGTGTGTGCGAGGGGAATGTAGGTGTGTGGTGGTGTTTCATGTGTTTGTGTATGTATTGCAACTTTGAAGTTAGAATATTTAAGTAGGGGGGATGTGGAGGGTGCAGGGGGGCACAGCCCCCCTGCTTGTCTGTAGTTTAGGTTTGTGTGTTTGTATTCTGGTGGGGGGTGTAAGTGTATGTGTGTGGTGTATGTTGAGTGTAGTTTTCGGTAATTTGAATTTTGTGGTTTTGATGTTTTGGTATTTTAGTGTTTCGGGTATTTGGTCTCAGGATTTTTGGCGTTGGTAGTTTGTGTTTTCAGGATTTAGTAGTGGTTCCATATACATATATGTTTATACGCTACTAGGCCTGAGCCATTGCCTAACTTTTATCTGCTCAGTCTCAGTCTCTCTCTCACACACTCGGTGTTTCTGCATTCTTTTCCTACTTCCCACTTATTCCTTTCTGTTCCCACACACAAGCTAATTAACATCAGCATGACCTTTACTAATTCAGGCTCCAAACTCTAGCATACTATCCCCCACTCTGTCTGGACACTAACATTCCTCTTTTTGTTTAGAACTGCACTAATGTCCATCATAAGAACACATTGTCATTGTACATGCTACAGACAGATTACTTGAAGTTTTAATCTCAACATATTTTATAATCTTGCCTTGAACTTTATGTCTGGGTCAAGTACTTGCTCACATAATCCCTTCTCATTCTTTTGTATAAACCACAAGTGACCTTGTAGCTTATTTTGTACTGCACTCATCACATATTTTCATGTAACTCTTCACTTGTAGTTGTTGTTGTTTAATTGCTGTCTGTATGAATATGTCTGCGTTTTGTTGTTATTTTTGGCAATGGCTGAAGATTGTGAAATGCTCTTGCCTGGGTCACCCACACAGCAGGTTACCTAATGCAATAATTGATTGTTTGACTAAAGTAAAGTAGCTTCCTGGCAGTTATATGAAAAGGCTGCCTTGTTGTCTCTTTAAATCTTACTCTTTATGGAAATAAATAGGGAGAGAGCTCTGGGTAATGGTGGTCATGAATAAATAGTAGTTCTGGCATAGTAGGAAGAGGAAAACACTCAGAAAAAAACACACTTTGCTGTGTTTCACCCTACCTGTAGTCATATTTTTTGTGGTCTGAAAATGTAAAATGTTTTTCAGTCCACAAAAGGTTAAACTCTACTAGAAGGTAAAATAAACAGATTATGCCTAAATCCTCTTAGTCCTGACTCCTGCATAAAATTCTTTAAAGTATATTCTTCTTTCCTGACTGGCACAGCTTAAGTGAAGAATGTAGTGTGCTCTTGCAAACTCGGGTATCTTAAACAGAATAAGAAGCGGAGGAATAAAGGAAGCTTGAAAGAAACACAAGAGCAACACAGTAGCACAATCTGGTGGTATCTTCAGAAATGAGTCAACATCCAATTAAAAAAATATTATTTACAATCTCAGAACACACTAAAATACAGAAAAAAAGAAAATGCAATTCTCACAGAACAAAAACCGTGCCACTTTACAAATAACAAGCTAAACTATCATCAACTCACCTTTGGCATACTTAAAAAATCATTAATGATTTTTTTTAGAGAAGAGAGAGAGTTGTTTTTCATGTCAGATGAAATATTGTACCTATGCTGCCTCTTTCTATAGTGATCAACGACATACATCTCTGTCAGTAATCAAAGAGCCACATTAGAGTTAACAGCACTGTGCTTCTAAACTGTGTGGCATTTTCATGGTATCTACAGCTCTATCCAGTGTCATTTCCTGCCTGCTAACTTGCTAACCATGAAACAAAGACTAACAAACTTCCTTCCAAATCCAATCTATAAACATTAATTTACAAGGAATCCGAGTCGGCCACCTACATCAATTTAAAGTTAAAAAAATGAGTGACTGACTGTCCATCTCTGTCAGTGACTGATCACAAATGAAGTCAGGATATGAATTAAATCAGTTCAATTCTTTTCTCTGAGTCTGAGAACTCTCCGTAATAAGCAAGCCAAAAAGTGAAGGAAAAAGCAAACAAACAAGTTGTTTCAGCAATGGTAGCAAGTAAGTTCTGAGCTACTACTGATTGTTTCTCACTCCCTTTTTTGGGAAGAGAGCGAGAACCAATCAGTAGCCATCCAGATGTCCACCTCACGTATGTGACTGCAAATGTGGCAGTCCAATCTCATTCCACTTTACGGTGAGGTTAAACCACATAGACATCTGGGCATCACACTGATGCCTTCTCTCCTTAATCTGGACTGCTTTTACAGCAGTCCAGATTTATAGAAACTAATTAAAAAAAAAAAAAAACAGAACTCGCCGAGCACGCGCAGTTCGAGTTCCTGGATTTTGTGAGTCAGTCGGACTTGCTTAGAGTACTGCAGCCAGCCAAGCCACAACCTACTATGTTTTTTGTAATATTGGAACTGTCTACTGAAAAGTGAATATAACTATATAAGGGGACGCTACTCATTTAAAGGAATGGGAACTGTGTACTTGCAACACTGCTGCCTGCTGGTAACTATTACAAATCTATCCCCACAGGTCACTCTCCTGCTAACAGTACCTAGCAAGCTCCCTCAACTTAAAGAACTAAACAGTGCGAGTAGTACAATACATGGACCGGGACCACCAAACCCTGCATTGAAAAATTAAAAGGGTAATAACCCTAACTCTTAACTGATGTATTCAATGAATTGTAGCTGGGTCCGGCACTAGAAATTCCCTCAAACAGCCCTAGTGTAAACTGCGCCAAAATAGCTAACCTTAGCCTTAAAAACAAAAAACCCTCAGTTGCTAGTGTATTTAAATTCATCTAGTGACTACCTTGCAGCTAACCCTCCTGCAAAACAGTAAATTAAGGCTACATTAAAACTCACAACCTGCATAACAGGGCCTATTAAACTAAAGCTAATTTAGAAATTCAAACCTGCCTAAAAGACTAATTGGAAGTAATAGTACACCCACCTTGCAACTTCCAACCACTGGCAACTGGGAAATCTGGTTAAGCCCCGCTCCGCTCGCCCCACCCTGCCCCCAAATCTCACCCGCCCCTACTATTGCTTAATTTATATCTCACTAGCCACTCCCAATTCCACCACAACCAATCACCTACAACCTGTATTACAACCTCAACCTACCCCATCTGCCAATACTAGTCCCCCCCTCCAATATTCTCATACTACTTCCAAATCTTAACATACTACAGTGTCTATCTCCACACCTTTATTGCTAACCATTCTGCCATCCCTGCTAATCATCCCATATCTACTCTCATCCTATGAGAACATGGTACACCTTGGCTTTCAGTACCCCAGATTCTAGACCTCAACTCCTTCACTTATACACAACATTCCTCAACCTCCCCCCTCCTAGATTCTTAACCCACCCAATTATGTCACTACCAGACCTAAATACATCTGCTCCAAACCAAGGTACTATCATAATATTCTACTCAAGATCTGGAAACTCATAACTAGGCTAAAAAACAACCTCAGCATGGATGGTGACATCCACCCAAACCCAGGTCCAACCACTACTACTACCTCTATTCCCTCCATCAACTCACCAACCAATATAGGTCCCTCACATAGACCCTCAGACTCCCTGCTGGCCTGCCATCTGAACATCAGGAGCATAAATAACAAAATCCAGCACCTACATGCCCTCATGGCAGTATATTCACCTGATATATTTTGCCTCACAGAAACATGGCTAAAACCTACCACTAAGGACAATGAAGTCCTGCCGCCTGGGTACAACATGCATAGGCTTGATCGCACCCAAAAAAAGGGCGGAGGGGTAGCAATACTCTACAAGTCCACCTTATCTGTCACCATAGCCAACCTACAACCCCCCTATTCAACAATGCTGAAATCATTATCACAAAGCTACACATTAACAACCATAAAAGCATAAATATTGTCTGTGTCTACATTCCCCCGGGAAAGAACACAGACACCCTTGAGGAGTTCCTAACCTGGCTCAACAACCACCAGCCGCAGGAAACCATAATTCTAGGGGACTTCAACATTGACTGGAAAGCCTGCTCCTCTCAATCCCCAACAACCCATGTAAACCTCCAAGGATTTACCCAAACCATAACCTCACCCACTAGGCTAAGCAAATCACAATACTAAGCTAGTACCCTGGACTGGATACTCATCAATATCTCTCCAAATCTCTATACGGCAGGCACCGTACCAGATGATCTAAGTGATCACTGCCTCACATATATACTCAAACTTAAGATTAACTACTATCATCAACCCACCTATAGAACTATAAGAAGCAACAGAAACTTTGATCCCCAAAAATGTAACAATGAACTAAAGGCATGCAACTGGTCTGCCCTAAAAAGCCACCCGCTAGATGAAGCAGTCAATTACTTCAACTTCAAATTCCTGGCTATACTCGACCTTCATGCCCCCAGTCGTACTAGTAGAACCAAGGTCAATACTGCACCTTGGCTCACCAAAGAAACTAGGGCTAAATTTGCATTAAGAAATTAAGCATGGGCAGATTTCAAAGATGGCTGCCATTCTGTGAACACTGCATATCTACAGCTCTTCATTTATCCTGAGGAAAAACCTACCCTGAAGTTATAATACGAGGTTTATATCAATAATTTTCGGTTAAAAATAATCTACTACATTCAAGTATCGCTTGCGAGGGGCATAACCTTAGAGAAATCGAAGAATTCAACAGGATTAGAACTGATTGTTTGACTGACTCTGAAGAGAGTGTTAAACAAAGGATTTGTCTGATCAACAAACTTGATTTACATACCTAAACTACAGTCTGTTCTGTTTTATAATGTCAAAAGGAGATAAAAACATGGACATAACAATAACAAAAACCAAACTGTCAGCACTGCAATCTCCAGAGAAAGATTTAACTTCAAAAAGACAGAAGGTGACAAAACAGCAGGAATCTTTTAAAGCTGGAATTAAAGACAAACCGGACCAACTAGCAAACATGGAAGATATAAAAACAGTGTTGTCGCCCATCCAAGAAGCTTTGAAAGAGCTAACTAGTCAGATGCAATCTTTTGGTACTACTTGTACTCAAATTCTTGAAAGAATGGATAGATCTGAAGCAAGAATATCTGAGAATGAAGACAAAATAACAATGCTTGCTAAAAAAACTGATATTCATGATCTGGACATTCATTCTATGCAAGCTAAAATTCTGGACTTGGAGGCTAGATCCAGGAGGAATAATATAATTATCAGAGGGCTACCGGAAATAATTCAATACAATGATTTAATTCCATCCATTACTCAAATATTTACTACGTTGTTTAATGACCCTGACATGGCTAAACAAATAACAATAGAGAGAGCGCATAGAGCTTTGAAAGAATCACAGGCTTCAAATATACCAAGACCAGTGTATGTAAAAATTCTTAACTATCAAGATGTGAATAAAATAATTTTAACTGTAAAAAAAAATGGAGGTTTTATCATGTGGAACAATAATAAAGTGTCCATGGCTCAGGATTTGCCACTGCAAATAAGACAGGCTAGACAGGCTTTGTCTGCTTACTGTAAGTATCTTATTGAAAAAAAGATAAAATTTCAAATGAAATACCCTAATACTTTAACTTTTACAGTCGATGGTGCCAAATATTCGGTTTCTACAAAAAAAGAAGCTAAATCTACCTTTTTGAGAGTTTTTAAGTCTCTGCCTGCCTCTGAATCTTAATATGGCTTTCTGATCCAGTTTAAACAACGTCTGAGGTGGGCTTCCTTTTTTGCTGTAGTTCGAGGCTTCATATTCCTTTGTCTGAATTTTGCTGGTTTACCAGGCCTCTTGAACATCAGATAAGGGTTCGTGTATAGATCCTGATCCTTCAAGAAGAATTTCCGAATTTTTATGGCTTTCACAAGCTGTTTCTTCCCACGAGGTAACAGGAAATGCTTCTTTTGTCCTTGAGGGTTCGTTGTTGCTGTGGCACATCAAGAGGTCCGTTTGCTTAATGGGTCCCCCGTCGCGAAGCTGAGGAAATACTGCTGCTGCTCCTGAGGGTGCGCTTTTGCTGTGGTGCATCCGGATGTCCGTTCGCGTAATGGCTCCCCCGTTGCGAAGCTGAGGAAATACTACTGTTGCTCCTGAGGATGCGTTTTTGCTGTGGCGCATCCGGATGTCCGTTTGCTAAATGGATCCCCCGTCGCGAATCCGATGGCAGTGTTTCCAGACTGGGAAAGAGGATATCTTGGTGGAAGGAAGAAAATTAAAGTATTTGGACTATAATGCCAAGTTTGTGACTTTTATAGTATTAGATTATGTTATTAGATTATAATGTATCCTGATTTTGTGCAGAGGGAAAATATGAGGTAATCCATATATAATATCTGATGAGGTTTGTTTTGGTTTGTTGGGATGGTACATACTTTACGTAGCATATATTCTTTTAAGTAAAATGTTTAGGAAATGTGAACAGATATAGTTAATGATCTTAGTGGTAAATATTGTGTCATGTAAAAGGGAATATATATAGTATATTCAGTTAAGACAGATTAGAGTGTTTTAATATAATGTAAATTATAATGGGTCTTGTATATAAATATAACTCTATTTAGTTGGTGGGATGGGTTAATGGTGAGGTATTTAGCAGTTACTATTGGTATAACACTGTTAGTTTTCCCTTAGAAGGAGGGGTTTCAAGGCATTAATATACATATGACTGTTAATATATAGTTTGGTTTATTGATTTGAATGTAGATATGGGTTATAGACAATGTATGACTTACATATAATGACCAAGTGGTCGGTTACTCAATTTTCTGTGGTTTTTCTCTTTAGTGACAGTATATTCTGTGGAATATTTATAAGTGAATAATTGTATTATTTAGTACTAATAGTGTCTCATTATTGAATGTTAATAACCTTTTAGATATATATTTTTTTGGAATTATTTTCTTTTTTTTTCTTTTTTATGAGACACAACTGTTTATTAATATTAAGTAAACATTTCAGATTATTGGAGAGGGAATGTATTGGACACAAGAGCTGTAGATGGTTAGCAGTGTTTTTTTAGGGAATGTTTTGGTTAGACTTTGTAGATTTAATTGTACAAGTTATAGGTTTTTTGCATGTTATAGATAGTATATACTTTAAGGTTAAGAATGTATATTTTGAAGAGTCATTTAATCGGGGAATTTTTAATCATGCAAACAGCCTATGTATGTCCTGGTCCAGGGGTATAGTGGTTAGGCACTAGGATGGGACGGGATATTTAGAATGCTTCAAAACAATACAGATTATGCACAAATATTGGATTTTATTACAGTTTTTCAAAATTAATGTACATTTTAACAAAATAAGGTTTTTAGTATGTGGATAATAGATTCATGGAACACAAAAGGACTCCAGAACATGAAAAAGAGGAAATTATTTCTTCACTTATTTTTGCAGGCTAAGGCTTATTTTATTTTACTTCAAGAAACTCACTTAACCAATGATCAATGGACAGTTATTAAGGGTAAGAAATGGATTAGAGAGGTAGTAGCTTCAGAAGGGCAGACCAATAGTGCGGGTGTAGCCATAATTATAAAAAAACAGTATCAAGGTAATATTTTAGACTCCAAAATAGACAAAGAGGGAAGATGGTGTTACGTTATTCTGTCATCCACACCTTTCGATAAACCTGTTTTACTTCTCAATATATATGCACCATGTACAAATCAGCAGCTTTTTATAGCATCACTTTACCCTATTCTGAATCAATATAACAATTGTTATATAATTATAGGAGGGGATTGGAATACGTACCAAGATCCTAAAAAGGATAAATCAAGTTCATATAAGTTTTATAATAAGCAAGCTGTAATAGCTTTAAGTGAACTTAAAGTTGATTTTAAATTATATGATCCCTTTAAATATGAAAATAATAAATATAACACTAATAATTTCACATTTTACTCAAGTTGTCATAAGATGTGGTCTAGGATAGATTTTTTCTTAATTTTTGAGATATTAATTGATGCAGATCCTTATGTACACATACAAGCTAGATACTTATCGGATCATTCTAAAATAACATTAAATTTTAATAAAGACATTAGTAATAGTCTAAGACACAGGGGGTTTAATTGGTCTTTAAATCCAAATTTATTGAATAAGGAGGATGTTGTTCAGGAAATTCAAGCGATTCTTAATCTTCTATTAGTTAATTTCTCTAAACAGAAACATACACCTGATAT
The DNA here is from genome assembly GCF_019279795.1 of Protopterus annectens. Taxonomy (NCBI): domain Eukaryota; kingdom Metazoa; phylum Chordata; order Ceratodontiformes; family Protopteridae; genus Protopterus; species Protopterus annectens. The sequence goes on from NC_056726.1 coordinate 1,438,651,380, forward strand.
TGAGTGGGCGACAACTAAAACACAAGTAAGGGGGATTTTTATTCAAAAAGCTACCTTTTATAAAAAAGCACAGAGTAGAGAGATACAAAGATTGGAAACGGAAATCAAGGCTTTAGATCAAGATTTAATTAGAGACTATAATAAACAAACTGAAACAGAACTATTCAAACATCAAAAGGAGCTTTTTATGTTACAAAATAGTAGGTTGTCATTTCATGAACATAAATTAATGGTAAAGTATGCTAATCATATTCAAACCCCATCAAAAGCTCTAGCCCGTATTATTAATCAAGTGAAAACACCTTCTCAAATTCCGGAAATACAGTTTAATAATAAAAGATATACAACATCCGAAGATATTATGAATACCTTTGAAATAATATTTTCTCAAATTTATGGAGAGCATCATGGCGTACCTACAAACAAGTCTAATACGGAGTTTCTACACAAAATTATTTTTCCAAAAATAGCTGAAAAATATCAATTAGATTTAATTAAACCAATTTCCTTTGAGGAGGTAATTGACACAATTAAAAAGTTGAAATCTCATAAAGCACCAGGACCAGATGGTCTGACTACGGAGTTTTATAAAACCTTTTGTGACAAATTTGGTAAAATACTCGCGTATGTATTTAATTATATAATCAATAATAAAGTTAATGATCCTCATTTTCATGCATCTAGAACAATTCTTATACCTAAAGAAAATGCAGACTCTCTAAATCCGGATAATTATAGGCCTATTTCACTTTTAAATATAGATATGAAAATTTTGACCTCCATTTTAGCTAATAGGCTGAGGAAGGGTTTAGTTTCAATAATATCTAATGAACAGGCCGGATTTATAAATAATAGACAAACTACTGATAATACTTTAACGCTTCACACATTAATTTCTTACGCCAATTATAGGAATTTTAATATGTATGCTCTTATAATTGATGCACAAAAAGCATTTGACAGAGTTAATTTAAAATTTTTGTTTGATATTTTACCATATTTTGATATACCTCAAGAGTTTATTTCAACATTACAAAAATTATATGATAAACCTTATACAACTTTATATATTAATAAAATTTTTTCCAAAAGAATACAAATTAAAAACGGAACTCGTCAAGGCTGTCCATTATCTCCAATTTTATTCAATTTATATTTAGAACCTCTATTCCTATATTTTAAACAAAATACATGTTATAATGCACCAGTGATCTATGGTATTAAAATATCTATGGCTGCTTTTGCGGATGACCTTAATATTTATTGTATGACACCTATCTCAGATACCGAGAAAATTTTGAAGGCGGTGGAGGAATTTGCGGAAATATCCAATTACAAAATAAATCTTAAGAAAAGTAATTTATTCCCTTTAAGAACTCCAAAACCCTTTTCGCTTTTACCATTGGTAGGACATATAAAATCTGAAGAGAAAATAAAATACTTGGGTATTATCTTTTCTACAGATGATAGAGATTTTCATGTTAATAATGTTCAAGTAACTTGGGATCATATATTGTCTGACTTAAAAAGATGGAATAATTTAAAGTTACCAACAATGGCAAAGGTCTCAATTATTAAAATGAATGTATTCCCTAGAATATTATATATTTTCCGAGCTAGTCAAGTATTAATTAATAAGAATTTCTTTAAAAAGATTCATACGGAATTGGCTAAATTTGTATGGGAGCCTAGGAAAACCAGAATATCTTACGATAAAATGATGACTCCGAAGAATAAAGGTGGGCTTGATTTACCTAATTTTGAAGTTTATTACTTAATAATAAATGCTAATAGGATTTTGAGAATTGCTAACTTTGACACAGCTAGTGGTAAATGGGTACCAAATTGGTTGGTTCTGAATTATAAACATGCTGTAAGTTTGAACATTAACCCTAAGGCATTACCCTTCTTAAAATAGACAATCTGAAATGATATCCCTTAATGGAGCATATTAGATTATACATATCATTGATACAAAATTTTTTTCATTCATTAAATCTTTTGCAACATATGATGACTTTTCAACCCTTCCACAAGAACCCAAATTTGAAAATCAATAATCAACTGATAAATCTTAATAAATTTCCACTTATTGTCAATTTAACTTTAATTGATATGTACCCTTATCTTGGTTTTTCAATACACGATATCTTGAAAGAGATGAACCTTCCTAAATCTTATTTAATTATACTTAGACAAATAAAGGATCTATCTATAAGTTTTTTTAGTGAGATTAGAATTAAGGAAGAAAATTTAACCATGTGTTCTAATTTATGGCAAACCCTTATACAAGATTCCAAATATATAAGTTCTACATATAAATTGGTAAAAGACTTAAAATACCAAAATCAAATATTGTTATCAAAATATTGGAGGGAAAAAATACCATTGATAGAAGATAATAAAATATTAAAAGCAATTAATTTAACTATAAAATCAATATCTCTTCAGAAGTTATTATTTACCCAATTAATGATTCTTAATAATGCTTACTATACTCGTCTTAGCTTGCATAAATTCAATTCTAAAAATTCGCCTAAATGTCCATACTGTAAAGATCAAGTGGCTGACCTTTTACACATGTTCTGGAGCTGTAAATGCATATACAAACTTTGGAATTCCCTAAAAATTTGGTTACAAAAGATGGGTTATCAACACTCTACACTTTCCTGGGAATTTATGATCCTACATATTCCTCCGAATAATTTGGATAAATCCCAAATAATTATACTGATAAATATTTTCTTGTTAATGAAACTTTATATAGCTACAAATTGGTTGAACCCATCCCAAACTTCATGGGATAACTTTAAAGGATATGGGATTAAACATATTTTAGCTCACAAATTGTTAATTAAGGATCATAGGAAAAACATAAATAATCCGAAAATATGGGAAAAAATTTTAATATTCTGTTGGTTTAAGATTCTAATCCACTTTAACCCCTGGACATGTAAGTGTATATCTGTGTTTAGCATCAATTATCTGTTTAGATTGATCTTGTTTAATTGATGGAAGCATTCATGTATATAGTGTATATATTTTGTAGTAGCATTTAGGCTTTGTTTTATTTTCTTGGGTTTGTTTATGTAATATTGTTAGTTTATTCAGAAAAATAATAAAGATTGATTATGGAAAAAAAAAATAAATTAAGCATGGGACACCTACCGGACTACTAAAACCCAACCTGACCATCTATTATTTAGGCAACTAAGAAATGATGCCAAAAAATCTGTAACTATAAATAAAAAGAAATACTACTACTACCGCCTACAACAAGTACACAAAACTAAACCTCAGAAATTCTGGGCAGGAATAAACCATCTCCTCCACCCAGGACAAACCACCACCCCAAACCCATCTACCATTAATCAAAGTCCCCCAGAAAACATTGCCAACTCCTTTAACACCTTCTTCACTGAAACCATCCAAACTATAGCAAATCAACTCACACCCACTGGTTCTAATCCGAACACAACCAGTTCCAAAGCTATAACTCCCTTCAGTCTCCAACCAGTTCCCACTCAACTCATTAGGACCCTACATAGGAAACTAAGTCCCACCACCCTGGCTGTCGACCTCCTACCAGCAGACTACTTACAAAAGGCTGCAGATGCAGTTGCATACCCCATCTCTATCCTTATTAATCAATCCATATCAGAAGCCATAATCCCCAATACATGGAAAATCTCACATGTCATACCACTTCACAAAGGGGGCAGTTCCACTGAACTGTCTAACTACAGGCCCATAGCTATTTTGTCACCACTAGCCAAGATCATGGAAAAGTGTGTTCATATTCAACTCATGAAATATCTCACACAGAACAAACTTCTATCCAACTCACAGCATGGCTTTAGGCCTAATCACAGCACCACAACAGCCCTTCTCTCTTTCTCAAACACTATAAACCACAATCGTAACAATAACAAACTGTCCTCTGCTCTCTTTCTTGACCTGTCCAAGGCCTTTAACATGGTGGATCACAAAATGCTAATGAAAAGCCTAGAGGCCTACAACTTAAACAAACAGGCCCTCCAATGGTTTGAATCCTACCTACAAGGTAGGCAACAGGCTGTACTGTGACAGGGAAAACTCTCCTCACACCTTTCCATCAGACTTGGAGTCCCCCAGGGCTCAATACTAGGTCCCCTACTTTTCTCCATCTTTATAAATGAACTTAGCACAGTCATACGAGAGGCCACCTGCATTCAATATGCAGATGACTCGACCTTGATATGCTCTGCCTCCACCCCAGCAAAACTTACCACAATAACCCAAAGCAACTTCAACAAGGTTGAAAACTGGCTACTAAACCAATGCCTAATACTAAATCCCAACAAAACTAAATTACTTCTTTTCACCCCAACATATAGGACCACTACACCACTGTTCAATATAACAGCTAATAATGGTACCATCATCTCCCCAGCAACACAAACCAAACTGTCGGGTGTCACGATCGACAACAACCTCAGGTTTGATGCTCACATCAATCAAACCATAAAAACTATCAATAAAAAATTCAGTAGTCTCTATAGGATCAAATCATTCCTCACCCCGCAAGCTAGAATTGCAATTGCCCGCTCCCATCTCCTATCTACCCTTCTCTATGCCTCCCCTCTCTTCTCCCACCTGAATAAAACCGATCTTAATAAACTGTCATCATGCTACAACCACATTGCTAGATTTGCAACTGGCTCACCCTACCGTACCCACCACTGCCAGAACCTTAATCTCCTGGGTTTGCTGGAACTACCCCACCTCCTGCAACTCAACCAGCTCAAAGTTGTCTATAAAATCCTCCACCATCCAGAGAATACCCCAGCCCTAGGAAACATAGTCTGCCCCTACAGCAACAATCAAACACTCCGCTCATCCACCAAACTCCTAGTACTTACGATCAAATCCAACCATGCTGCAGGAGACTCCCTCTTCACCAACTCTGTCAATAAATACTGGAACACTCTACCAGCTGATATTACTCTAGAGTCTTCACCAACTATATTTAAACACAAACTTAAAGGCCACCTCAAATCACATTGGATATGTCCCTGTACCAACTCGGACTAGGACCCCACACATCCCTCCTCTTTTAACCATGGCAATCCTTTATGTTAACTATTCTAGGTATTGCTTGTGTAAATAAAAATTTTCTTAAATCCAAGGTAATATGTTATCTTAACTATGACATTTAATTGAAAAGTATGCCTCAGGCCTCATGGATGGATGCATGTACTATGTCTACAATAAGCTTGTATGTAACCTCAATTTACTGGATTATCTATTTTGTAATGCCTATAACATAGGCCTATGTTCCTACTATTTGCAATTTTGTAATTTGTATAGGTAATTTGGAGCTTTTCTCCCTGGTACTCCGCTGAAAATGGACAAGTATCCAGTAGGACCATCCCGGTTAACAAATGTAAAATAAATAAATGCATAAATTTGAATTTAATTAATTTATAAATATTTTATTTTAAAATGTTCTTTTCTTTTCACAGCTTGGGAGGCTGCAGTCCTGCAGATTGATGGCATGAGCCACCAACAGACATGGTTGACACTAACATCCATATTCACACATACCAAAATAAAAAAATTTCATGTTCACCCACAAATATGAAAGTATATACTAAAGATCACACACATTTTCATACACCCATGATTGTGCTACAAGTATATCTAAATTACATATGTCCTGCATGATAACACTGTAAAATTTAGCCTTACACAGTGTGCTGTTTTTACTTTCTGAATACCCACCTACTATGTTTTATGTCCTGTAAGAATACCAACAATGTACACAGATTACGTTACCTAAAAAAAACATTTAATTATGTAGTTTAATAAAAAAAAAAAAACAACAAATAGATTTGTAATGTACTCTCTAAGGTAGCATGAAATAAACAATCTCTATATTAAATCATTTAATTTATTCCCAGCATTTAGCTATTTGCTTGTTTGTTTACATACTAATTTCAGTTTGGGAACCATGTTAATGGACTGCTGACAGACTCTTTTCAGTCACAACCTGACTGCCATGGTACAAAACACAAACAGAAAATGGAAAATAGAATAAAGTATTATACCACTTTCTGAATGAATGTCAAACATTTTGGCAAAATGCAGAATTGGAATTCAAGCAAGATGATAGATTAAAAAAAAAAGAAATGGAAGTGAGGGCAAACTAGAACTGTAACTTTGAAGACCAAAATTATAAAACTGGACAGACCGTATGAGACTAGATCAGGAAAATTTTGAAAAAATGTATGTAAAGACATTGCACATAATAAAAAGTCATTTTATATCTATATACAAGATGCGGTAGGACTTAAACTGTACAAACTAACAAACTGTGTAGATTATAAAATGTATTCTGCAACACAACAGATTGTAAAAATATTTACAAAATCTTATTCAAAACAGTTTTGGTTGCACAATGGTGGTGACAAATTGTGCTCATAACAACCCATTAACTTCAGACACTGAAATTAAACTACATTTATATTGAAAAATAAATATGCATATTGGACACAAAGTGCAGAGATGAAACAAAATTAGTAACGATGACCTGAGAACACTTCAGCATGAACTTATATTTGTTATTCATTTTGTCATTAAGGTACGAGGAGATCCTTCAGGACTGGAGACTTCCACTTGTTCAACCCATATTTAAGGGACAGGGGAACAGGACAAACTCAGTCACAGAGACCCGTAACAGGACAAACCCAAAGTCACTGGGACCCATAAGTTAAGATTGGAGACCTGCACATGTTCAACCCATAGTTAAGGGTTGGGGACAGTACAAACCCAGAGTCACAAAGACCCATAACTTAAGATTGGAGACATGCACGTGATCAACCCATATTTAAGGGACATGAGAACAGGGCACACCCAGAGTCACAGACACTCATAACTTAAGATTGGAGATATGCAATTGTTCATCCCATATTTAAGAGATAGGGGAACAGGACAAATTCAGTCACAGAGACCCATAACAGGACAAACCCAGAGTCACTGCGACCCATAAGTTAAGATTGGAAACCTGCACATGTTCAGCCCACAGTTAAGGGATGGGGGACAGTACAAACCCAGAGTCACAGAGACCCATAAGATTGGAGACATGCATGTATTCAACCCATATTTAAGGGACAGGAGAACAGGACACACCCAGAGTCACAGAGGCCCATAACTTAAGATTGGAGACATGCACGTGTTCAACCCATATTTAAGGGATAGGGTAACAGGGCAAATCCAGAGCCACAGAGACCCATAACGTAAGACTGGAGACATGCACTTGTTCAACCCATATTTAAGGAGCAGGAGAACAGGACAAACCCAGAGTCACAGAGAAAACTTAATATTAGAGACATGCACTTGGTCAACCCATATTTAAGAGATAGGGGAACAGGACAAACCCAGAGTCATAGAGACCCATAACTTTACTTTTTTTTTATGGAAAATAAAGGAGAAGTTTATGTTGCATAATGTATCATCAAAATTGAAAAGACTAGCCCCAGGATTCACTAATCTTCTGTGTAAGACTAAATTAGTCTTACATGGAAGAGCCAGTCTAAGAGTAAGATGGCAGCGTGCCATGCATATTAATGAGGGCGCGCTGCCTCAACTCTAAAACTAACATGGAGGGTGGACAAGTGTAGGGGGCCTGTCGGACTGTCAATCAGTCCAAAAATCCATGCCCCTGCAAGTTTGAAACACGAGAAATGTCTAGTTACATGAGCGTGAGCGAGTCCGCTCACATGTGTACATTCTAACACTAAACTCCCCCATATAGTAAACCCCGAACAAATATAAAAAGTAAAAGAAATTTTTTTTTTCATTTCCGATATAGCTGCCTGTATTTGCGTGGGTTTGCCTATTGCTTAGCTACAGTTAGCAGTTTATACACCAAAGAGGATAATAAGAAAAATATATGCAAATTATGCAAAATAGCGATAGCGTAGTGGTTAGAACCTTCGCACAAACAGGAGGCATTACCAGTTCGAGTCCCACCACTACACTTTTCATTTTCTGTTGGAAATCTGTATACAAAAATATTTCCTGACATGTATTATTTAAAGTTTTGTAAAAAGCATTGAAATGTTATATGTTGTAGTGAACAAATTTTATATATATATATATATATATATATATATATATATATATATATATATATATATATATGTATAGGAAGGTGAAATGGTTATGCATACTGATGCATGAGTAAATTATTTTAAGCAATGTAAAGCACTGCTAAGCATATTTTACCAGTATTGAGCATATTTATATTTAATTGCTCATAGCTGAGCACTGTGTTAACTAGCGCAATGTCTTTGCGTGGAGCTGCGCATTGCGCAAACTAGCGCAAACAGAACATGTTTGCACATGGCTCCACACCACGCTAACCAGCGCAACATCAGGCAACGTCGAGCAATGCTGAGCAATGCTGGGCAAAGTTGAGAAAAGTCGGCTAAACACGGCCACACCTCACACCTCCTTCACTGTACCTTAACCATTGAGGTCTGGCCAGTAGGAAAATAAAAAACAGTGACAGGGCTCGAACTCGGGATACTGTGCACTACAGTCACAGTTCATAAACACTAAGCCATGACAGCATTTCATAACCATGCACTTTCAACAGACACATATCTATCAAAGGAATATTAAACATTGCTAACATCAGCTAAGCAGGTGTGCCTACAGCTGAGTTTTTCCCAAACTGGCCAATCACAAACAAGTGCAGGAAATGAGGCATATTTAAGCTCCACAGGCGGGAATACTTGCCATAACTGGTTGTAGTTCCCTTCTGCAGTCAGCATGGCCGGGGTTGGAGAAAGTACTCGATTTCAAAAGCAACGTTAGGGCATTGAGGAGACTGAAGTAATGGTTTGGCTCCTTGTCCACAATCACGAGGAAAGACTCCTGCAGGGCCAGTACCAGGGCACCCAATACAAAACAGAGGCCTGGAACTGTCTATCTCATGATCTCACCAGTGCCACTGGCGTTCCTCAGACTGGTGAGCAGGTCGGGCACCATTACTCTGACCTGAAATGATGCAAGGAGGATCAACTGGACCAGTGGATCCAGGAGGCCCGTGGGATGGCAAATGCCCCAGTACTGAGTAAGTAGCCATTGTATTAAGTATTTGTCTATAATATAGATAGGTATGTCTCATTATCACTGCATTTACTTCACAGCTGCAGGTGTCCGGGCTATGAATCAGCAAGCCCATGAAGATAGGCTGCAAAGGCTGCATCACCTTGCAGGTTAGTAATTATTCTGCATGTACTGTTATATAAAATAAATGAGAGAGCCTTCAAAAAAGTGTTTTAACCCAATAAATAAAGGTATAATAATTCTTTAATAATTATTCTGCATGTACTGTTATATAAAATAAATGAGAGAGCCTTCAAAAAAGTGTTTTAACCCAATAAATAAAGGTGTAATAATTATTTAATAAAGGTATAATTCCTGGAGTGCGTCTGTGTGATTTTCTTTTATATGTTGTTGTACTGTTGCATTTTAGAAATAGTACTGTTGTATTAAGCAGTGTTAGTTAACCCACACTTGGGTAGGCCCATATAAAGTGGAGGAAGGGAGTGGCAGTAGCTTTTATGCATATTTACACCCCTTAACTGTTGGTTCATGCCCAGCATGTACAGGTTAATCTGGCACATGTGTAGCTTGGTATTGTGTTCCCCAGAAATGTCAGTGTTCTGCCAGAAATGTAGGGAGCTGTTAACATACAACTGATAATTTCACCTGAACATATCTAGATAATTATATGAAAGTAGAGCTGTCAGTGTACAATCACAGCAGTAGTGTGTATGAGCAACTCTCAAAACATGTAGCAGTAACATCTGCATCCTGGGCAGTTTGTATGTCAGATACAGCTCATATATATAATGATCTGGCAAAATCCAATTGCACAATAGAAGGATATTGGGTAGTGTAATAATACATGTAAGGGACATATAACTGCAGTTAATATGAATGTAGTGTAAACTAGAAGGATATATACGTTGTTAATTGAGCTATCTTTTCCACCCTACTGTATGTACATAAAATATGCAATTCCACACCTCAATGGGTATGTCTAATCTCAAAACATTTGTTGGGACATATGTCCTATTGGTTTATAAATATTTGCATTCATTTCTATGCATGTGCCCTGTTCAAATACCACAATATTAGTAGCCTGTTGCCATAAATTAAACCTGCATGATGTTGTAATGTCCACTATTGTTCTATATATGCATGTGTTATGCTTGCTTTTCAACTGTTGAAACTCTGGTGTGTTGGGTTAATGGGAATACTTCTGCATGCTGTTATAACTAACTGGGAATGCTGTTGACTGTTACTAACCCATATCTTTATTAAATTCTCCAAAACATAGTTCATATGGGAAGGTCGGTCCAAGCGGACCCACCTGTCCCACCTCAGCTGGCCATGGCACCTGGCACCAGCAGGTCCGGTGCCCAGCCTGGGACCTCCTCCTCATCCATTGGCCCTGTGCCACCTTCGGGTGGAAGTGCTGCAGGGGATGGGGCTTGGCCCCCCATGCAAGCGTGGGTGGAGGAGGGCCACCTATCACCCTTTGAACGGTCCGGGCTGTGGTGCGTAGAGAGATTGAGCATTCTGTTGCAGAACCTCTATGCCAACTTGAGGCACGAGTGCCGCAATACCCAGGTCAGCCTGTCCCTCCTACACAGCCCTCAGCACAACCACCCTCTGAGCTGTGAAGGTGCAGTGGTGACTGCCCATGGGGGGGGTCCTTAGTTCCACTGTTGCCATCTGTGGGCTCATGGGCTTGCGATTTCCAAACATCCATCCCCATCAAGGGTGTTCACCCACCACATGTGTCATATTCCGTCCCTGTATGCATCTTGTTTGTCTTGTCTGTTTACCTCCCCAACCTACCTCCCCAAATATACCTACTTCCCTTACCCCATATTCCACTCTCACCTGAAAAAAAAAAGGACAATCTGCACCCAAAAAAAAAATTATGCCCCATATATAGCTGCCCATTTTGCACAATGTCCCCCTGGACACATAAAATGTAATTTAATTGGCATTACAACATACTTTGTTGTCCTCATCCCTCTCGCAGGGATTGAAGGTTTCATATTTACCTCCAAATGTATTCCATATGCACAGCTGTTGCTGTTAAAGAAATGGGCAGCTATGGAACTTCCCTACACCCATCCTGCACATCCCGAGCTATTTTCCCTACTGCCTTTCTCTCTTTGTGCCCCTTTTTCACCACTTTTCTATCTCCCCATTTTCTTTTCTTTCAAAGAAATGAGCGTGGGGGTTAGCGGGAGTAAGATCTATTAAGCAGTAGTTAGTGGGTTTGCATTGCTAAGCATCACGCAAACCCACTCAAACCCGCTTACAACTGCTTAAAAGTGCCTTAGTCACTCTGCATGTGAAGGCCCTTGTTCTGCTCAGCAGCAAAATAAAAACCTCTGTCAGTTTCGAACCCCAGACCTTGCACACACTACACTGCATGAAGTACCACTAAGCCATGGTAGATATACAACAAGTTGGTGCTGAAATAAATATATCATGCATCAGAATGAGTGAATGTAAAGGAAAAATAGGAATGCCATACCACACAACTTGTTCTGTGGATCTTTACCAACAGTTGTTGCGGGATTACATTACATGAATGTGATAAGAGAAGCAACCATTCTAGCAGGAAATAATGTTACACCATCACATTACAAACCCCACACAGTATCACAGCAGGACAAACACTGGCATATCTCTTTAGGGCAGAGGCCATACCTCCCAACTGTCCCTAATTTTCAGGGATGTCCCTGATTTTGAAACAAAATTTAGCTCTGTCCCTCTGAATCCCTCCGAAAACTACTGACTTTGGCCAGAAAGGTGGTGAATTACACGTAATGAGTAATGACAATAATTAAGAGTTAGACACTTCTTTTACTTCAGAAAAGGTGTATTAATCCATATGCTCTGGTTCTCTCAAGGCCTCAACTTAATGGCACTAATATTTTAAAGGTGTCCCTGACTTTTTCTTTGCTTTTCCCTGAGTCTGTTCAAATATGTACCTGAGTGTTTGAGAGGTCTGGCAGAGGCAGAAACACAGAGGCATAGCAGTCTTTCTGCTGTACACACTGTGCAAATAGCTTTGGAAGGAGTTCCAGAAGCATACCCTTATGTAGGAATACAGCACTGAAATACAAAAGGATGTAGCCATGTACTGGTAGCAACCAAATGTAACAATGCCATTGCTCTAGTGCTGAAAAGACCTGTGTGGTGCACAGACAAAGAATAACAGGCTTATCTCTGGCTACCATGTGGATAGATCCACAGCTGGGAGTTACACAGACAGACTACTTGCCTTGATAAACTAAGATGTAAACAGGAACCCTGTAAGTCCGAAACGAAAACTGGTAACCAAAGTTTGCACACAAATACACACAGCAACAAGCGATCCCAAACACAATGAAGGACGTCTTCTTTGATAAAGTCAACAGCAGCCAGAAGTAGACAAACGAAAACAGTTTATTGAAGAAAATTACTCATCCAACCCTCAGATTAAGCGCTTTTGTCTCCAACACGGTGACTTCATCAGAATCTCGACAAACGACAATTATACACTCAGCGGAACTAGTTCCGCTGAGTATATAATTGTCGTTTGTCGAGATTCTGATGAAGTCACTGTGTTGGAGACGAAAGCGCTTAATCTGAGGGTTGGATGAGTAATTTTCTTCAATAAACTGTTTTCGTTTGTCTAACCCTGTAAGTCCAGCAAGATAAAATTCACACAATAATACATACACTCTCTGTAATTCTGCACCCCTACCCAAATGTAGAATACACCTGTGTGTGCAGGGTCTACCAAGGATGTAGGTAAGCATACTCACAGTACTGAAATGTGTCCAGTTTTCTTGAGCAGCTTGTGCTAATGTCAACACTAAAAAAGCATAGACTGTTTAGAACTGATTAAATGAATATTCACAGTATAGCAATTATCAAACAATTCTTTTCAAAACATCTCAATAACTAGCTTTGTATGGCAGTTAGTTGTAAAATTTGAAAAGAAAGGACATCCTCCCATGTATATATATATATATATATATATATATATATATATAGAGAGAGAGAGAGAGAGAGTCATATATACTCATACACACCTACATCTACTTGTTGCATAGATTCTCTGTACTGCTGACTGACTGTGATGGTCAATGTGTTTGTGAATATGTCAACGATATGTATTTGTGGGATAGCTTAGTGGAAAACAGTTTATGTCATGGTATTATGGGTCCTTGCTTTGATCCCAGCAAAAGCTGTGTATTCTGTTGCTAGGCAGAAAAAGTGCTATGGCATACAGTGTGATTAAGTCCCTTGGTTTTAACTGTGGTGTGTCATTGGAGGCTAAAACACTACATCTATGATTATTGATTGGTACTGATGTTGAATCCAAATCCTGTATGGACTGTAGTACTACTTGAAGGTCTGGGCCTGTACAGCAAAGTATGGTGTATGTCCACATTGCTTGCATCCACTGTTTTGTGTGATCCCTGTATTCATCACAGATTACATTCCCCAAGATTAATGTTTTGTAAGTACTGACACACAGTACTGTATAGTACACACGTAAAGCTTATCTGGGTTGCCATACCATTGTGTCCTGTAATTATGTCTGATGTGTGTGTGGGTATGTCTGTAACATGTCCTCTGTCACATGTGTAGTAAAACATATTAATGCGTATCTTGTAACATTTATAGTGGACTACAGCAGTATGCGACCTATATTCCCAATTGTGCACATATTTTGGCCACAGGTTTGCCATTAACAAGTTGTGGGGAATAATAGTAATACATTTACTGGACCTTACACTCATTGTGATGGATGACATATTTCTTTACACATCAGCTTGATGTATATCTGCTGTGGCTAGGTGGTGCATTCTGTTGCATACAGTGTGCCAGATACTCTTGTATAGTCTTATATAGTGATTTTAATTTGTTGCTGTGCAGAACATGGTTCATTAGATAGAGTGAGCCAGGCACTTTCAAGCAGTTGTGAGGTGAGCAGTGATAAGTGGTAGTTAAAGTGTTTCACTCTCAGTTAGCTAATAGGTTGCTATATATGGTAGTTCAGTGATATCTGTACTGTATAATGTTAAATGTGCCATATGACTTGCTCAGACATATTTTTTCTTTATGTCTTCCAGGGATCATGGCACCATCACAGAAATCCCAGCTATAGTAATGCTGAAGATGAGATCATTACTAGCTGTATGATTCAGCACTACAGTCTAATGTTCTCACAAACCAGCCAGAAACAGCAGGAGCGTACTGCAATGTGACAAGATGTTGTCCAGAGGGTAAATGAGGTAGGCCTGCATAACCGGACATATGAGCAGGTATGCCACCACTGCAGTGATCTACTCAGACATGTCCGTCAGCATGCTTCTGATCTGCAGAGACAACAGCTTGCAACAGGAGGTGGTGTTAATATCCATCCCCCTCACCAGAGTGGAGGAGCTGCTCCTGAGCCTCGTGGCACCTGCCCAACAACAACAGCAGCAGACATACACCATGATGGAGGTTGGAGCCACCCAGCAACCACACATGGAGCATGCAGGTATCATGGCATATCTGTAGACTGCTGTTATCTGTATTGGTAGATCATGCATATGTGAGATGTGGAGTGTGTAGTTAGAAGATGTGGAGCCTGTTGTTGTGCAATACTGATCATTTGGAACATAATCTGTAGGCCTGTGAATGTAAACTGTTGTTCTACTGTAAGATTGCAAACACACAGTCGCAATGCCACAGTTGTGGCCACTGACAAACTGTCTCATCTCTATGTAGGTCCCTCTGGGGTGACATCAAGGCAGCAGACAGATGCTGGTGAGTGTGTTCTACATTTATTATTGTAAATAAAAAGTGCATGTCATAGTTAAGGTGTAGGCCATGTACACTTGTAACACACCTACCCATAATGCATGCTGTGCATGTTTGGTATAAGACCACGCACATCCCACTAATGTGATTAGCTGCCTCAAACACATGCAATACCCAGATCATCTCAAACAAATGTGGCTACACTGTAGTGACCATTGGATAGGCAAAGTTGATACTCAACATGCACATAACATACACAACTATGTCATACACATAGCATTTTAACATGCTACACATAAAGGATTCACAAACCCTCTGTAAAGACACACTCCAGTATCCACAATCTCATCCACACATTACACATAATATACCTGAGGGGTAGAGGCCTATCATGGGGAATTTAAACACTCTGAAACACACTACACATTCATGTCAGGGAATGCTCCTTATTGGCCTCCTTACAAACCCATGTAACCACTGGTTGTGAAATGGTGAATGTAGCCAAGGTAGTACAGTTCCGGTACAACATGATTAGTGCTGGTTTGGGAAACATTTGTAGCCTTGAGTGACCACATCATGCTTCATGATGATGGCCTATGGTACTAAACCCCATCCAGTTATTGTAACCACAGTACTACACATATCTTTCATTGCTATACACCTCAATGTTGTGTGTGTGCAAACATATGCACCTCTAAACAATATGCATACCAATCACCATTTTCACAACTGACACATATGTCTTGTGATGCTATTGAGTGGCTAGGTCATATGACACACATTGGGTATGTGTGATGTTTAAATATGCAGTTGTGTTTTAGCATGCCATGTCATGGATGACACTGGCATGTCCCCAATATGATCTACACTCACCATAACTACTGTACATTGGGTATGTGGATGAATGGTATTCCATCAATTATACATGCACCACTGATGATGTTGTGTGAATACTCATCATGCATGTGCTAAAACTGTGTCCACAATTATTTGCTAAAGACACAGAGGCTGTAATCAGCATTGGATACCTATCTGACACACAGACACATATCCAGCCATGGTATTTAGACCTGTGAGTTATGGTGCACAGTACATTACAGAGTTTGAATACTTGCACAGCAATGTTGTGTCCATGTATGCATTGCGTTCCAGGGGGAGGCCAATCACCTAATAACAAAACACATGCATCAAAGTCATGTATAGTGTTAGCAACAAGGACTGTCCGCACTTGCACTGCATGCTGTTGAGCAACACATGTCCTGCATGCTGACATGTGTGATATGACTGTTTTGCTTGTGATACTGTACCCCACCATCATCTGCTATTGTGTATGTTTTGAGATTGCTGGTGTTTCATGTGTGTGTGTGTGTCTGCTTTAGGGAAGAGTGTATTTATGTGTGTGCACATGTGCATGTGTGCACACGCACATGTACATGTGCATGTGTGCATATCCATGTGTGCATGTGCGCATGTGTGCATGTGCATGTGCGCATGTGTGCATGTGCATGTGTGCATGTGCGCATGTGTGTAGGTGTGCATGTGTGCATGTGCATGTGTGCATGTGTGTATGTGGTCTGACATCATGTTCAGGTCTTAAAGTGTGTTTCCTGTTTTCCTCTCACAGGTGCTGAGGTGGGGCTGGTTCAGTACAGCAGGGAACCTGATGTCACTCATACAGACAGTGATCATGAGGATAGGTGTGTTGAGGCACAGGCATGTTTGTCAGGGTCTGTTGTTGGGCCACCAATTGACAGTACACAAGTTTCCACCCCATCCATGCACACAGTCATACTGCCTGTACATCCATCATCACCATTGCCCTTAGCTGAGGGACAGTGTACGGTTGGCACTAGCCAGGACAGTGTGGTATCTATGGCACATGAATCAGGACACAGCAGCCATAGCCAGATGTCTGGAATGGTACCACATAGGCAGATGTCCAGGGGTTCTCGTCAGAGCACTGTTGGTCTTCATGCCCCTGGCAGACGTGCCACAACTCTTTCAACCACACAAATGTTCCAGGCTGTCATGGAGGCACAGGCATGAATGGAACGGTACACCAGACAGGGACTAAGGGCACAGAGGGCTCATAACACCTCTGTAAATGACAGTATCCGTGACCTAGCAGGTGCCATACGTAATTACACTAAGGTCATTGATAGACGTTGGTGTGAGACATTGGATGTCCTACACAATGTCATGTCCATGTATCAGGACAGTGCAGAATGGTTGAGACGTCGTGGATGTAGGCCTGCAACATCAGTAGCTGGAGGTCACCGTGAACGTCCAGCAAGTCACAGCCGCTCCCGTAGTGCCAGTACCAGCCCCAGCAATGGTGGGGGGCTGTCCATAGACCATCCTAGAAGACCATGTGCACGTGGCTCTGGCCAGTCCCAGCAACGATCTGGATCCAGTGGACATATGACAACCTCTGAGGATAGTATCCAGTCTTGATTAGTACCTGATACTGTCTGTAGCACCCCTGCCAGGCACAGGTTCCGTATCCGTGGCCAGAGACGGTAATTTGTAAAGCCTGCCAGGTACAGTCTGCAGCTGTCCCACAAATCCCCATATATGGCAGCCACATGGTGGAACTGTGTGCATGCAGACACACACATATAAACCAGAAACCTAGGGCAAACACATACCCGCACACATTACATCAACATTGGCCCATAACAGTACTCATGGCCCTCACACACACTCACACACACACATCTCGATTGTATGGCTCAGTGTAGGCCTCTGGCAAACCAACAACACACCCTGTGCATATGATAAAACCTGTGCCACCTCCTGTCATCTGTAATATTGATGTAGGAACTGGCTAACATGGTGCTGATGCACAGGGTGACTTTAATAAAGTATAGCAATGGTTGAATGTGTAGCATGTTGTCAGCAGTAAAGTGTAATGATATCCTTGAAGGTGTAGCTGAGCAGGCATGATGCATTAAAGCTGTAATTAGCAATGTTGTATTGTTTCCACCAGTGTTTATTCCAACTGTGTTTTGTTTGCCCATGTGCCACTTGGCTGATGTGTGTAGTTGTGTCAGCATGTGTTATACAGTGGACAGTAAGTGTGGGGTGTGTGCAGCACAGGTTTTCAGGTGTACATTTGTAAACATGGTGGAGGTGCACTGTCTGCATATACGTGCATATTGGACACATGGGCAGGGTGACATGCCCTGTACTGGCCAGTGTTAACACTCCATAGTTTCTATTGGTGGCCAGTATGCATTGTACTACACATGTTTTGGAACTTGAGTACGCATGTGTGTGTATGACATGGGTTGACACTATGCTGTGGGTGATGCTGTTGTTCCTGTCTGTCATTGGTTTGCATTACTAAGGTTAACAGTGTCCCAGCTGCATAATCCTGTATTAATGCACACTTTTCACCTACAGGGTTGCATGGACTGTGCTATCACAAACACAAGAAATTCTCACTTATACAGTAAAAGTGCATTAGTCTCATGGACCCCTGCCATAAACTAAATATATAATAGAAGGTGTGATGTTATACCAAAAAAGAGTTACATACCAAGAAGGGATAACCTCTCTGGTCAGTATCATTTGGAAAATTCAATCCCTCAATAAACATACAAGGCAAGCTTCAAAATACAAAATGGCAACAATTCCAAAGACAACACTAAAGCTGTCTTTACTGTTGTTCATAATCTACAGGGGAAATCTCAGATTGGGTCACAGTTAATGTAAATGGTCACAAAGTACACTTATCTGACTGACATTACCAATTCCTTGTCAGACAGTTTGAATGCGGATTTCACCACCCTGTCGCTATAAAAGGGCCACATTTCCAGACCTCCAGAACGTAATACCTGATGATTCACAGACACTCTAGTTAAAACAACTCTTTAACAAGGTCCACACCACAGTGGCAATGGTACTGGACAGTGTCACAGGCTTTGTCATACACAAGCTGACATATGAATTCACCACTCACCTAAATGCTCTGTCCAGATGGAGCCTCTATACAGGTTACATACATGTGGAATGTCGTACGGTAATGGTGTTCACAGTCCACAAGGGTTGAGCTACAACATCTTCTTCTCCTTTTGGATGCTCCCATTAGGTGTCGCCACAGTACATCATCTGTTTTCATGTCTTCCTGCCCTCTGCATCTTGCACTGTCACACCATCCACCTGCATGTCCTCTCTCACCACAGCCATAAACCTCATCTTAGGCATTCCTCTTTTCCTGTTACCTGGCAGCTTCATCCTTAGCATCTATTTCACAATGAACTCTGCATCCCACCTCAGCACATGTACAAACCAATTTAATCCTGCCTATCTGGCATGGTCTACTAACCTTCAAACCTGGCCTGACCCTCTAATATACTTATTCTTAAACCTGTCCACTCTCATCACACCCAGTGCAAATGTTAACATAAATTGATTAAGGGTAGAACTACAACAGGTCTTGGAAACTCTCACCCTATAAGCCAGACCAATGTTATCTGGAAGGCTATGAAGCACAGCATTATGGAACTCATTAACAGAGACATTATGAACCTGCAAACACTGCACCATACCCACTTAGGTTCTCTAAAAGCCAGATCATGGCTCCTACACCTAGTAGACTTCCAGCCAGTCAACAAGGCTATAGGTGAGGGAGGGGAGGTCAACACAGCCAAGCTATAGCTCACCAGCAAATCATACCCATCCCACATACTGGTATTAGACATAACCTCAACAGACTGACCATAAACGATTGTTAGATGATGGCTTGACAACTGACGCACAGATGTAGGACACACAGTAACATTTGCAGCCTCCATGTACTATTCTATGCCAGTAACAAGTGGCATTCACCTGCACTCAGTCCTGGGACCACTCCTGTTTGGCATATAACTTTCTTAGGTACAAGCAAACACAGTAGGGATATGTCTGCCCACGTTTGATGAAAATGCATACTGTGGGCTATACTTTATTCTCTAGATGACACACACATCCTTCAAAAGGGTATCATACAGATAGATACCTGGTGTCAAACTCATGCTGTAAAGCTATAAGCCTAAGAAAGCACAGTTATCCACTTTTAGAAAACAAAGTATCCCCAGAGTACCACATAGGTAGTAGCCCCCAAAATGTGGAACAGGTACTAATGTATACATAGAGCCATGTGTTAAGTCATCTCTCCTTTGATAATCACATTACCAAAGGGTTTCGGAAATCCCTCTGTGGAGCACATAAGCAATAAAGGGTTTGCATGCAGATCCACAGAGGTTGTTGCACACCTATAATGATTAGTCATCTTTGCCAGACTTTGCTTGCTTTGGAACAGGTTTCAGATATACCTCAAGCATAAACCCTCACTCACACTCTTCAATAGAAACTGTGATGAGTGGATGTGAAAAGGAAGCCATAGCCCAGGGATCACTGCAGTGGCTAAGCTTTTCACAAGCATACAGAAGTGACCTAAGGTCTGGAAAGCTCCAGCACGCTCTGGCAAAGATAACACATGTGTTCATGGAGAAAGCAGAGTACCCACCTATGAAATACTTGAGGTCACATGTATGTATATGGATTTGCCCCACAGCTACCTTACATGTGTAATGCACATACAGTTGTCATTGTGATATGTCATACACTATAAAAATCAAAACCACTCCACATTGGCCAATGGTGTTACACACCTGGAGCACAGACACACACACAGTCAGCAAGTGTGAGATTCAAACTCTTTCCTAATTACATTATGATACTACAGCAGCATGAATTTACATGGCACGCTATACACGCTATACACATTACTGAGATTTCACCTTTCCACAGGTATATTTGTAGGATGGTGACATCATCGGACTTGACAAAGATGAGTATACCACTTTTAAGGTGTTTGAATAGTCTTCAAGGAGACACACATAGTTGACAAAATTTTTCTTTCCACAGGTATATTTGTAGGATGGTGACATCATCGGACTTGACAAAGATGAGTATACCACTTTTAAGGTGTTTGAGTAGTCTCCAAAAAGGCTGCTCTGCCGCAGGGAAATACACACTGTTAGCAAGTGCAGGATTCAAACCCCTACCTAACTACATTATGATTCTACAGCAGTACACATTTACATGACACACTATACGCATTACTAGAATTTTATTTTTCCACAGGTATATTTGTAGGATGGCGACATCATCAGACTTGACAAAGATGGGTATACCACTTTTAAGGTCTTTGAGTAGTCTCCAAAAAGGTTGCTTTTCCCCAGGGAAACACACATACACACAGTTGGCAAGTGCAGGATTCAAACCCCTACCTAACTACATTATGATATTACAGCAATATGCATTTACACGACACACTACACACATTACTGGGATTTCATCTTTCCACAGGTTTATTTGTATGATGGTGACATCATTGGACTTGACAAAGATGAGTATACCACTTTTAAAGTGTTTGAGTAGTCTCCAAAAAGGTTGCTTCTCCCCAGGGAGACACACACAGTTGGCAAGTGCTGTGTTCTTAATCCAAACTAAGTACGTCTTTACACTTCAGCAAGCAATATGGAGTTACAGGGTGCAATACAGACATTACTTGCTGACAGTTTGCACAAAGGTTTTTTTCACATTTGCTAACCTCAGCAGGCTTATCATATTAGGTGTATTGTGAGTGTATTGTATGCATAGGCTATGACCATATCATATATGGGTTGATGCACCACATGCTGGCACACACAGGGTCAAACCTTGAGTAGCATCTTACCTTCACCTACATGATACTGCAATATAAGAGAAAGATGATAAACTTCAACAATTGGCTGAGCTTCTGGTGTCATTCAAAGGGGATCCAGTATCTGTCTGCCTGTGATGACATGATAGACAAGCCTTGTTGCTTCACTACAGATGGTTTGCACCTGTCACCCCTATGCTTCTGAATACTGGCCACGGCTCGTGCTGTCCCCATATTACCTTTTTTAGGCAAGGCTCAAAGGTTCATAGGTTCATAGGTAGGTACTAGTCTATTGGCCCTGGGGCCTATACAAGGCCAGCCAAAAAGGTACCCTGGCTTTTTCCACCCAAGAAATTTATTTTCCTGTGCCACTGCCGTGCAGAGACACAGAAGTGATCCCCGGGTGAATTTCCTATTTCCCATCCAATAATCAAGATTTTCCTTGAAAAGTGCTAATGAGGAGCTTTGTTTGATATAGGTAGGTAGTTTATTCTGAAGTATGTGAAGTCTGTGGAACAGAAATCTATCCCTCTGGCATGTTCTGTTTATTGTGGTGACAAGGTTTAGGTCCCTAGAGCATGTAGGTTCATAGGTAGGTACTAGGCTATCTGCCCAAGGGCAATTATAAGCCTAGCCAGAATGTGTTGTCTTTCGTCTCCCTTTTAAATTAGTTTCCTGGGTCTCTGTCTAGCAGGGCCACTGAACTGATCCCAGGAGTAAACTTACAATTTCCCATCCACTCATCAAGATTCCTCTTGAAGAGAGTCTGCAAGGGGCTCTGCCTAACATCAACTGGGATTCTATTCCAGAGTGAGGGAAGTCCTGTTTATTGTTTTGCTGAGGTTTAATTCACTGGAGCATGTGGCTCTAAGAGATTTGTTTTTCTTGAGGTGGAGCATGTCCTTTAATTTCAGGTTGGACATGGCCTTATACGTCAGGCATAGATCACATCTGAGCAGGCAGTAAGCAACAGAGTAGAGCTGGAGTTTCTTTAGTCGAGCTGCATAGGGCATCTCTTTGAGGCCCATGTTCCTCTTGGTGAAGTACTTCTGTGGTCATACCAGCTGTTGCATGTGCCAATTAAGGTACATACCAAATGGGGCATTGTACTCTATTATGGGCCTAATGAGTGATGAGTAGAGGGGCACAATGACCTCTCTTCATCTAGAGGTGAACCCTTTTGTGATTAGGTGGGCTACATAGAAAGAATAACAAACCACTTTGCCAATGTGATTATCAAAGGAGAGGTTACTATCTACCTGGGTCCCAAGGTCACTAATGACATTTTCTGTACCTAGTGGATTACCACCTATGTGGTAATTTGTGGGCACTTTGTTTTTTCCAAAGGGGATGACTATGGATTTTTTGCCATTCAGCTTGAGGCCATGGTTTTGACACCAGGTATCTGTCTCTGTAAGACCTTTCTGGAGGATGTCTGTGTCAGCCAGAGAGTCGATTATGGCCCCCAGTTTACAGTCATCTGGGAACTTGGTCAGCCATAGTCCTCCTGTGCTTGCCTGTACCTCAGAGATGTATATACTGAACAGGAGGGGTCCCAGGACCGAGACCTGTGGGATGCCACTTGTGACTGGTTTAGAGTCAGACATGGCACCTGCAACTCTGACCATGGGTGTTCTATCCGTGAGCCATTTGTCCACCCATCTCGTGATATAGGGGTTAATGTTCAAGCTGGTAAGCTTGTCTATGACGCCAGAGTGGGGAATGGTGTCAAACACCTTAGTGAGGTCCATGTAGGCTGTGTGGACTACCTTCCCTTCATCTACGGTCTTGGTAACTGTTTCAAAGAAGTCAACTAGGTATAGGAGGCAGGATCTGTCTTTAACAAAGCCAAATTGGGTAGGGTCCAGTATCTGGAGGTTCCCAATGTCTCTGTTTATGAGTTCCATGATAATTCACTCCATAGCTTTGCAGACCAGGCTGGTCAGGCTTATAGGGTGATAGTTCCCAGGTTCTGTTGTGGCACCACCTTTGTGGAGCGGGATGACTGTTGCTGTACACCATTTTCTGGGTACATAGCCTGTAGTAAGGTTGAGTCTGAACAGTGAATGTAGGTGAGGGTTTAGTTCCTTTTGGAGCTCATGTAAGACATAGTCTGGGACACCATCCAGTCCCCTTGATGCTGTGTTCTTAGCTTTGGAGAGGGCTGTCCTGCATGTGCATGAAGTCTGGGGCTCTGCATTTTTCTGGGATGGACACGGGCCCTTTTGGGGGTGAGAGGGGATGAAGTTTGCACTGAACTTGTCCACCAGGATGTTGCCAATGTCAGTTGGTTCAGTGTATTTTTTGCCATTTTGCAGTAGCTGAAAGCATATCTGAGAGTTGCCACCTAAATGTTTGATATAGCTAAAGAAGACTTTGTGGTTATCTTTAGATTCCTTGGCAATTTTTCATTAGAAACGACTTGGATTATTTTATGAACGATCGTAGTTTCTTGCTAATAATGATCAGTGATGCCTTTCCTTTTTGGAATTTTGCTCTATCATGTGTTAGTTTCCTCCTTCTGTTGTATAGCTTATTTCTGGGCAAGGACCACCAGATTGGTTTCTTCTTTTTGGAGGAGTGAGTCTTGGTTTTAATTGGGATGGCTTGATCCATACATCCATGTAGATGCTCATAGAATGCACTTGTAAAGGATTCTGCAGATTGGATAGCATTATCCTGTAGCAAGGGGGCTTTGAAACTTTCCACTTCGGTCTTGAGAAGTGTGAAGTTTGCTTTTGAAAAGTTTTTCACAGTGGTTTTGTTGACTGGGGGATGGTCGGGATGTGGATGTCCAGTGTGATTACTTCATGATCTGATATTACCAGCGAGGAATTTACCTCTGGTGTGGAACACTGATCCCCCATGTTGGTGATGATCAGGTCAGGTATGTTGTCACCTCTAGTGGGCATGGTGACCAGCTGTTCCAGGCCTTTTGAGTTTATAAACTCTAGGAAGCATTGGGCAATGGACTTTGTACTCGAGTAATTCTCCCAGTTAATGTTTATGTAGTTGAAATCTCCTCATATCATGGTGTTTGGCAGGAGCTTTATATTTCCCAGTGTTCTCAGGAATACTGATTGAGGGTCCTGAGACAAGGTATGTGATCTATAGCAGGCTATGATTTGATAAGCAGCTTTTCCCAATGTTAGTTGCACTTGCATGGTCTCCAAGGCCTTGTGCTGTGCCACTAACCTGGAGGTGTGGGTATCCTTTATGAAAATGGATACACCTCCTCCTTTATTATTTCAATCTGGGTTTTGGGGCTGAGGCTCAGAGGGATTAGGATTTCTTTAAGTGAAGCATGTCAAACATCTCTGTGTTTGACATAGCTTTGTATTTTAGGCAGAGATCTCCTCTGAGTAGGCGATATGTGACAGAGTAAAGCTGTAGTGTTTTGAGACGGTCTGTGTAGGGCATGTATTTGAGGCCGCTAATCCTCTTTGTGAGGTATTTCTGCAGGATTTCCAGTTGTTGTAGATGTCTTGTGAGGTACATAGCAAAAGGGGCATTGTACTCTATAATGGATCTAATGAGTGATGAGTAGAGGGGAACAATGACCTCTTTTATTCTGCATGAAACACCTTTTGTGATGAGGTGTGCCATGTAGAAGGATTTCCAGACTACTGTGGCGATGTGATTATCAAAGGAGAATCTACTATCCACCTGTGTCCCAAGGTATCTTATCACACTTTCGGTGTTAAGTATACTACCGCCTATGTTGTAGTTCATGGGTACAGTGTTTTTACCAAAGGGGATGACAATGCACTTTTTGGCATTGAGCTTGAGGCCATGGCTTTGACACCAGGCATCTGTCTCAGTGAGGCCCTTTTATAGGATGTCCACGTCATTAGTAGTCTCAATTATGGCTCCTAGTTTGCAGTTATCTGGGAACTTCATTAGCCAGAGACCTTCCATGTTAACCTGTACTTCAGGGAAGTAAATAGCAAACAGGACAGGACCCAGGACTGAACCCTGTGGTACTCCACTTGTCACTGGTCCGAAGTCGGACTTGGAGTCTGCTACTTTCACAGTGTGGGTTGTATCAGTCAGCCAGTTGGCAACCCATCTTGTGACATAGGGATTTATACCTAGTTTAGTGGGTTCATCCATAATTCCAGAGTGGGGGATGGTGTTGAAAGCCGTGCAAGATCTAGATAGGTTGTGTGAACCACCTTACCCTTGTCTACAGCTTTGGTGACTGCTTCAAAGAAGTCTATCAGGTTTAGGAGACATGATCTGACTTTTACAAACCCAAAATGGTTGTGGTCCAGAGTTTGGAGATTACCAATGTCTTTGTTTATAAGTTCCATGATGATACGTTCCATGGCCTTGCAGACCAGGCTCATCAGGCTAATGGGGCACTAGTTCCTGGGGTCTGTGGTGGCTCCCCCCTTGTGTAGTGGGATAACCATCGCTTTGCACCATTCAGCAGGCACAAAGCCTGAGGTGAGGCTATGGTTGAACATGGTATGTAGGTGTGGTGCCAGTTCGTTCTGTAGTTCATGTAGAACGCAGCCTGGGATGTAATCTGGTCCCATGGATGCTGTGTTCCTGGCTTTGGAGAGTGGTTTTTACCTGTGCAGCCATGATGACAGCAACTTTGCATTCTTCCGGTATAGAGATGTGCTCTTTCATGGGTGAGAGGGGGGTAAAGTTAGCACTGATCCTATCTGCCAGGCTGTTGGCAATATCAGTTGGGTCTGTATATTTAGTGCCATTGTGCTGTAACTCAGAGCAGATCTGAGTGTTGCCATTGAGAATCTTGACATAGCTATAGAATGCTTTGTGGTTGTCTTTAAAATCAGTGTTGACTTTGTTTTCGTAACTAGCTTTGGAGGATTTTATCAGGGATCGCAGCTTCTTCCTGAGGCTGACCAGTGAGCTCCTCCACTCATGGGATTTTACCCTCTTTTGCAACAGTTTCTTCCTTCTGTTGTGCAGTTTGTTTATGGCAGGGGACCACCAGATTGGCTTCCTTTTCTTGGATGATAGCGTATTGGTTCTGTTTGGGATAGCATGATGCATACACTCATGTAAGTGCTTATAAAGTGCAATTGTAAAGGATTCAGTAGTCTTAACAGTATTGTCCATCTGCATGGGTGTCCTGAAGTTCAGCACTTCTGTCGTAGAAGCATGAAGTTGGCTTTGGAGACATTTTTTTAACATGGTTTCCTTAATGGGGCTGGGTCCAGAATGTAGATATGTAGGGTAATTAGCTTATGGTCAGATGGGACCAATGAGCCACTGACTTCAGGTGTGGAACACTGGTCACTCAGGACAAACCAAACCCCATAACCAACACAAATAACCACAAAGTTAGCTAAATGCTACTCATTGTCAGAAGTCTCAGCCTCCAGATGCACACACTCAAGGCACATCTCAGTATAAAGAATATTGATATCTGTGCAGTAACAGAAACCTAGTTCAAGGCTCCAGAGAGCACACCAGCACTACCAGGATACTACTCGTTCCATACCTTTCAGTATCAGTACCTGGATCATAGCACATAGGGTGGGGATGTATCCATATTCATCAAGGATACCTACACCTCTCTCTACATGCTCTGTACAGGATATGTACCCATAGAATGTTGCACAGCAACATTCTTCTCACTCCACAGGGGTGGGGCCACAAAAACCCCTTGGCATTCATGCTCTATGAGCCTGATGAGTCTGCTCTTTAAGGCAATGGAGCCAGTCATAATGGGAGTCAACAATAAAGAGATTGTGAACCTTCTCACAGTTGAGCACACCCAGTTTGGCTTCATCATATGCAGATCACACCTCCTGAACTGGGTGGATTTCTTTGAAACCATTACCCAGGCTACAGATGATTGAAATGAGCTCAACACAGCCTACCTATACCTCATTACAGCTTTTGACACCATTCCCCAGTCAGGTATCATAGATCAACTCACCAACCTGGGCATGAATCCATACATCACAAGATGGATTGCAAACTGGCTCACAGATAGATTCCACAAACTATGAGTTGCTGGCTACATGTCAGACTCTACACCGGTAACAACTAGTGGCCCCTGGGTTCAATCCTGGGGTCCCTCCTGCTTGGTATAGACTTCTCAAATGTACATGCCAACACAGGAGGGTTGTGGTTGACTATGTTTGCTGGGAACTGTAAAGTGTTTGCCATAATAGATTCCCCGGATGACACAAATATTCTCCAGAAGGGCCTCTATGAGACAGATGTGTGGTGTCGGAATCATGGCCTCAAACTCAATGTGGAGGAATGCATAGTGATCCCCTTTGGTGAAAACAAAGTACACATAAACTACCACATATGTGTTACCCCCTTAAAACTGACAAGGTAATAAGGGATCTGGGGACACAAGTAGATAGTCATCTTTCCTTTGACAACCATGTTGCCAAAGTGATTGGGAAATCCTATGTGGCCCACCTAATCAACAAAGGGTTTGATTCAGGATCCGAAGAGGTAGTGATGGCCCTCTACTCTTAAGTCATCAGAACCATCATTGAGTACAATGCACCATTTTGGATGTACTCGACTACACATATCCAGCAGCTGTAGAGACCACAGAGGTAACTCACCAAGAGGATTACTGGCCTCATACAATTGTGTTATGCAACACAACTGGTAAAACTAAATCTGTTCTTCGTTGTGTATCACCTACTCAGAGGCACACTCTGCCTAACATACAGAGCCATGTCCAACACATAACTGCTAAGCATGCTCCATCTACAGATAACAAAATTGAGTTACACACTCCAGGGATATGAACCTCATCACAACAATGAATACAACATGCTGGTGGGATAGAGTACCATCCCAGACACTTGCCTTACTGTGGAACAGAGTCCCAATGTTCATCAGACAGAGCCCCTCACTGACACTCTTCAATAGGAACCTTGATGAGTGGATGTGAAACAGACAATTCACACCAGGCATCACATCAGCAGCCCCACTAGAAAGGGGCTTAGGATACTAACTATTAGAATGAGGGCTTGGGATACTACCCAATGGAGTGGTGAAAGCTGCAAACTTGCCTAGGCTAACATATGCCTTATTGAAGATAGGTTCATAGGTATGTAATAGACTATGTGACACGTTCATGTCTACAGATAGTAGATATGTACTTCATTGTACCGTCGTGTTGTACAGCAGGTACATGGACCACATACACTGTAATGCTTACAGATACTGGTGGCTGTTATGTACACTGGGTGAGATGTGCACCTCATGTCTTTTTTGCCACTGGGATGTGTGCTGGGTGGGACAGTCCTGGATGGCTCCCAGTCATGGTCACCTTCTTACACACATTTCTGCCCATCCATCTTTGGCTTATTATACTGTGTTGCCCCTACATATATATATATATATATATATATATATATATATATATATATATATATATATATATATATATATATATAGGTACAGAGGTAGGTAATAGGCTATCTGCCTGAAGGCATATATTAGTATGGCCAGAGTGTGCAGCTATTACCCATGGAGTTAGTTCCCTAGGCCTCTGTGTAGTAGAGCTGATGAAGTGATCCATGGTGTGACAGTTCAGTTTCACATACACTCATCAAGGCTCCTCTGGAAGAGTGTCAGTGAGGGCTTCAGCTTAATGTAGGTTGGGAGGGAGCCTGTTCCAAAGAAAGGGAAGTATGTGAGTTATTAATGTATCCCTCCAACATGTTCTATTTATTGTTGTGATGATTATATCCCTAGAGCATGTAGTACAGTGAGCTTGGGGTTACTTCAGATAGCACATGTACATCCGTTCTGCACTGGACATGGACCTGTCTGTTGGGCAGAGATCATCTGAGTAGACAGTATGCAACAGAGTACAGATTGAGTTAAATTCAGTCTTGTTGCATGGGGCAACTGTTTTAGGCCAGTAATGCTCTTGTTGAGGTACGTCAGTGGTCTTTCCATCTGCTGAAGGTGCCTAGTCAGATTCATCACAAGTGAGTTGTGGTACTCTCTGATGGGTCTGATGACTGATGAGTAGAGGAAACCTCCTTTGACCTACATACAAAGACCTAGGCAGTTTGTGGGAACATATAGCATAATTTTCTAACCACTTCATGAATGTGTTTCTGGAAGTAGTGATGACTATGCACATGTGTCCATAGATCCCTTATTATTACCTCCATATTTAGGGTGTTGGCACCTATGTGGTATTTGTATGACACTAGCTCGAGCCCATAAGTTTGACACCACATCTGTCTGACTGAAACCCTTTTTAAGGATGTCTCTGTTATCCCAAACATCGATTATGACAACCTTTTTGCAGTCATCCACAAACCTTGCTAAACATAGCCCTCGTGTTTGACTGTATTTCTGAAAAGTATACACCAGGCAGGAGGGGTCCCAGGACTGAGCCATGGGGACAGCAGTTGTTACCAGCTTGAACAGGAGACCACAATTCTTACCTTGTGGAATCTATCTGTGCCCCAGTTGGCAATCCATCAGATGACATACGTGTTTATGCACAGGGTGTTGATTTTGTGGATACAACATGTGTGTGGGATGTTGGAAAAGGGCTTTTCAAGGTTTATGTATGCCATGTGTAGCTCATTTCATTGATGCATGTCCTGGGTGACTGCCTTGAAAACTGTCTAGCAGGTTTAGGAACCATGATCTGCCCCTGACCAAACCAAAATGGGTAGGGTTGGGTGTTTGTAGGCTCTCAATAGCTCTGTATGAGTTCCATAATGATGGACTCCATGGCCTTGCACATCAGGCTTATTAGGCTTATAAGACAATAGTACCCATGGTCTGTTGTGTACCAACACTCGTGGAGTGTGCCAAATGTTGTTGTAACCCATTCAACAGTTTCATATCCTGGACAGACAGTGAGTCTCAACAGACTGTTCAGGTGCAGGGTCTGTTTGTTGTGGAGTTTACATATGACACAGCCAGGGAAACCATGTTATCCCATACACACTGTTTTTTTAGGTTTGGAAAGAGCTGTTTAACCATTGTATATGTGATTTCTGGGTTTTCACAACCTCCAGGTATGATAATGGGCCCTTTTGTCAGTGAGAAGGGGGTAAATATGTATGAACCTGTCTGACAAGATGTTGGCAATGTCAGTCATGTACATGTATTCATTTACAGTTTGCAAGGACTCAGAACATATACGAGTTTACATTGATATTAATGACATAGCGAAAGACAGCTTCATGGTTTTCTATGGACTCTTTGACCATGGTTTGGATAATGTTACGAGTGCTCATTGTTTCTTGATGATACTGATCAGAGTATTATTGATCTTTTTTGGTTTTTCACTTTCTTTGAACAACTTAAGAACTTGGAGTACATAGTTTGATTATGACAGGTGTCCAATATATTATATGGGTCTGTTTTCATATCAGTGTGTGCACAAGGCAGGATTGGTGAATAGTGACAAGTGTCTGGAGTAAGAACTGCAACTGCCAGATATGTGTGGCCCACTGCTGTACTCAGACATGGCCTAAGTGTGTGAGCATGCCCAGTATGACCTTTCAGTATGTTGCTGACTGAAATTTGCTAAACTAGTTTGTGTGTGTGAGCATGCCCAGTATGAGCATATATACTATATGTGTGTGAAAATCAAGTTGTTTTTTACTTCAGGGCACACCTTTGTATTGTACATCAACAGGAAGCACAGTGTGCCTGCAGGGCTTCCATGAGTCATTCTCCATACAGTGGGGACAGCTATTATTTGTACATTTCTACCCGGGGGGGCACACATGATTGTTACTGTGGGTGTACATAGGATGAAGGGTTCACCTGACACTTATACACATTTGCTAGGCCTGCACTGCTATGTCAGGTACTCCATTTTAGTCTGTACTGTTGCCTATCGTACTGGCTTGAGGCATACCACTGCACTACAGACCTTAGCTTCCAATTACACACATATTAGCTTGTGACTTCATAGCCTACCCAACCCACATCAAACTGCTTGGCCTGCTGTTATCTGTTTGCATAGGCCTGGGGGGAGGTTACTCATATGCCTCTTCAGGGGGCATGATACAGCATTTGTTTGTGTTTGCGTTTGTCTACATTTGTCCTGCTGGCTGTGACTGTTAGGTATGTGACCCCCCCCCCCCAATTGGTATGTGTGAGTGAGTTAAGTTGTGTCTGTGCCAGTGAAATGCTGTCATGGCTTAGTGGTTCAGTACTGTGACTATATTGCACAGTATCCTGAGTTCGAGCCCTGTCACTGCTTTTTATTTTCCTGCTGGGCAGACCAGACTGCTTAAGGAACAGTAAAGCAGGTGTGAGCGTGTTTACCCGACGTTGCTCAACTTTGTCTGACCTTGCCCGACTTTGCCCGACTTTGCCCAACATTGCTCAATGTTGCCCAATGTTGCGCTGGTTAGTGCGGTGCACAGCTACACACAATTGTATTTAAATATGCTCTATACAGGTGAAATGTACTTAGCAGTGCTTTATATTGCTTAAAATAGGGCAGTCATGCCTCAGGTGGTGCTGCAGGGCTGCCTATGTCGGATGCACATAGTACACTCCCTATACATGTTTAAAAACAGGTAGTGTCAAGTTAGGCATCCCTTTTACTGTATGTGCGAGTCAGAGAGAGGTTTCATTTCCAGGGTTCCTACTGAGTCAGTGTATGTGCTATGCGTTGCCTCTTTGCCAAGACCAGGGCATACTGGGCATGCCTCCTTCTGCCTACTGGGGCAGGCTCAGGTTGTTCCTCCTCCGAGTCATGCTGTGCCTGGGCAGGCCTTGGCAATGGTGGGGGGCTATTTGGCCCTGCCCCATGCTGTTCCTGCTGCAGCTGTTTTTGCAGGATCATATTGTGTAGCATGGCACATACCATGACAATTTGGGTACATGTAGTTGGTGAGTACTGCAAGGCTCCACCAGATGTGTCCAGGCACCGGAACCATGACTTGAGCATCTCAAACACATGCTCAATAATGTTTCTTGTTTGTGCATGTGCCTCATTATGTAGTTCTTGTTCGGGTGTGTGTGCATTTCTGATGGATGTCATCAGCCACGGCTCCAGTGCGTATCCAGCATCTCCCACTAGGTGACCGACAGGGATGTCCCCACTGGCAAATCTCTGGTACAGCTGCATCAGATGCTAGATGTAGGAATCATGATAGCTTCCAGGCAGCCAGCGCACACACATTCATTATTATGCCCTGGGCATCGCACACGACCTGACAGTTGATGGAGGGGAAGCCCTTGCTGTTGATGTAGACGTGTGCAGTCTATTGCACCCACTACCTCAGAGTATTCTGCTATTTGGTGGAAAAGATGCATATTGCTGGCCAGTGCCTCACGGGAATTGGGGAAATATACGTGCTCACCGACATGTGCTGACATGGCATCTAGGAACTGGTGCAGTACCCTGTATGCTGATGCCTGTGAAATTCCCATCATATCACCAGTTGGTCTCTGAAAGGTACCTGTAGCTAGCATTCTTAGGCTAACACATACCTTGGTATCCACTGGGATGGGTTCGCCTCTCTTGGTTCTGTGTGTGAGGTGTGGCCGGCACAGCTCAACAATTTGCTGCAGGAGGTCTCTGTCCACCCTATAGCGCTCCACTATCTCCAGCTCATGTAGCCCCCTGGTAGGTTACCCTGGGTCTGTACACTCTTCTCCGTCTCCTGACTGTGGGTTGCTCAGCAGCATTCACAACATCACCATCCTCAGCACCTTGCACATGTTGGTTTATGATAGCAAGAGCAGCCCCTAACATTTTGTCTGACTTTAAAGTTTTTAAGCTTTCCCTCTTTGTATACTGCAGGGTTGCAGAGTTCTTGGGAAAAAACAGGGAAGAATGATGTTTGCAGAGTTTAAAGTGCTGGGCTAGGCTTGGCTAGTCTGCTGCCTATGTAATTGGCTGATTCTGATATATTTCACCTGGCAGCTCTGCTAGTTCTCCTTGGTTAACTTCCTACTACTTCTTTTCCTTCCTTTTCCCTTTCTGTTTCCGCCCGGGGCAGCACCGCGCAAACACGCGTGCACGTGGGTGCACATGCGCACACACGCTGTGTGCCCATTTGCAAGAAATTTCAGATATTTTCACAGCGTACGCCTTTGGTTTCTGGTTTTCAAAAAGGACAACTCTAGACATGCCTCTTGCAATCCTGAGCAACTCAGGGCAAACACAGGACACTGTGCTCCAATAAGCATACAGCCTTTCTGACATACCCCCTCATGATATCACCTATCTTCTACTCTACTACTCACCTACTCCTACACTTACACTCTTGGGACATGGCTCACATGCTGGGGAAAATTGGGATTCACTATCCTTATCCTCATTTAAATAGGATTGTCTACTAATGCTTGGTTACATCTCTCACACTGAGCTTCCCCCCCTTAGCAACCAGTACTCAGTGGCCATGTTGTCTTCAGCTTGCCATTTACCTGCATGGCAGGATAAGCTTTTTAGTGAAAATGCCTAT
Source organism: Protopterus annectens (assembly GCF_019279795.1). Taxonomy (NCBI): domain Eukaryota; kingdom Metazoa; phylum Chordata; order Ceratodontiformes; family Protopteridae; genus Protopterus; species Protopterus annectens. Next base: position 1,438,685,382 of record NC_056726.1, read on the forward strand.
TTTTGGCTATTTTGAAATTATTTTATTGTTTTTTTAAGCGCCACACGTCTGCGCGGCGCTGCGCTATGCTTAAACATCTGAGATCGGGGGGAAAAAATAGATTTTAATAATTTTAAACATTTAAACATGCTAATGGCCTTATATTTGGCCATTGGCATGCTTCCTCAACTGGATGCATCCTTTATTTGGAGCTGTCATAGCTCTGTTTAGCAATTTGCAGAACGGTACTCTGTTACCAACGGAGTACATTTCTGCAAATAACACTACTCTTCCACAGACAGGTTAATGTTTCCTGGATTGCAGATTTACCTCATTTGCATAGCTTTCAGCAGCAAATGAGGTAATTTGCATACCATGATGTTGTCCGTGCAAGAGTAGCTTTAGAAGATCTCATGCATGCCCCTGCCAGCTGCTGCTAGATCACTCGGCAGACATATTGGCTGTCTGACATCTTACTCTACTCTACAACTCCATGCAAGCTTTCGTAAATCCGGCCCTAGGACTTGAAACTATAAGCATGCATATGCTGAAAACAGATCTATAACTACCTGCAACATGATGTTCTGTAGTAATACAATAATTGTTATAAATGACAAATTGTTCTGTGGTGTAAATTATATAGCCTTAACGTCAGCCTTTGATAAGATTATACACAAAACAATGATCAATACATTGGAACAGCTATTTACTGATGTGATTTTGATAAGCTGGATAGCTGCATTGCTTACAAATAGTACATGGCAAAGACAAATTAACTGGACCGGTGAATCTCTAGGTTACAGTCTGGGTGTCCTATAGAGCTCTCACTCGAGACCATGCCTCTTTTCATCATGTCTTTCCGATCTACCTCTTTTATTTGAGGTGCTGTATTATCTGCATTCAGGTAACTATCAATAGGTAATCAGACTACGTCTGTCAGAGGTAGGGCAAAATAACATGGCTAATCCAAACCATTTGGACAAGGGAGAATAAACTTATCAACAACAAAGCCTATGAGATTTGAGAGACATAGATTGAAGGGTGAGTATTTAATACAGCACATGGTTATTTAAAATGAGGATTCATTCATGAATTAGGGTATATGGGTAGAGGCTCTGGTTTTAGTTGTTTTTTTTTTCTGATCATATCAGCAAATGGGTTAATGATCATTTTTAAAACTATAAGCTGTAAAAAAATGTATAAAGTCTAGGAAATCAGAAATGATGAAATGATGGATTCTAAGTTGCACTAGATCCAAATTAGAGTATGGAATAATAATTTAGAAACCTTATAATAAAATTAGCATGAGTAAATTGGAAAGACAACCGTGAAAATATAACAAGGACCTTCATGGATGTGAAAGTTTAAGGCAATGCAAATGATTAAAATATCTGAACTTTTTATTCTATTTCATGTTGAATATGTAAGTTGAGACCTTAAGTAGACAGTAGTTAAAAGACAACTACCTCTAGGAATGTTTGGAGTTATCAAAGAGTATAGAGAGTTATCAGTCTGTGTAGGAGATGATACAGGAATGAGAGATGTAATGACTTGTTCTCTGAATGAGTAGCTGACACATGGAATAAAATTTCTAACTATATTAAAACAAGCACTACTTTAGAATTTAAGACCATCTTCTTCACTTATATGGAAATGATTGTTCTGGTACATTTGCAAGCAAGAAGGGCATTATTGCCCCATGCCTAAAATATCAGTATGTATGTACAATGTGTAAATACAAATAAGCTGTTTAATACAGTGTCTATGTTACATATACAATGATGCCTCCATTTATATTTACTTTTAGGTGCAACAGTATTCTTTAAACTAATGAGTGTACATTACAGGCCTCTTGCATTGTTGTGACTGATCAGCAAATTGTCTTTTTGCATCAAAATATCACAGTTGCAATTTACATTGTTTCACTATACAACTGTTACATTATATCAAAAATAGCTATGTATACCTAGATATCTTGCTGTTTTAAAAATAGTGACTCTCCACTAAAACTTAACTTTTTAGACAGGCAAAACTTAAGGTACCTACTTTCACATCAAACTCCTCTAGTGCACACTGCAGTGTTTAGGATAAACCATTTTTTTCATCTTACTTTTAAGCATCTATTGCAAGACCACCAGTTATTGGAGATCCCACATTCTGCCTCTCCGTAGTCATTTTGGGATTAGTGCTTTGGTATTCTCCTGGTGAGAGAAGGAGTGCAGTTACATTATTTCCTGGAGACTGATGATCACCAGAATGCTTAATAACTGCCTTATACTTGACATCTTGGAATCTGTGCTTATATTCTGATCCTGGTGAGAGTAGGAGCAGAGTGCATTGATTCCTGACTCTTTCTGGTTGGAGAGTGAGTGTCTGTGCTTAACATACCTGATTGGTCTGGTTGCTATTCGAGGCATCTACCAGAAAAAAGCTACAGGCCTACAGACCCTTGCATCATCTGGGACAAGACTGTGGATCACCAAACAGGCTGTTGCCTGCTTCTCTTCTTGGGATTGGTGCTAAAATTTTGCTTGTGGTGAGAGAAGAGGAAAGGAGTATTGTATCCCAACAGAGTGAAGCTGTGCTGAGACAGCATTAGTAGAAGCCAGGCAGTAGCCAATCATGCAGCCCCCCTCTTTTCATCATTCTTGACAAGCTAATTCTTTATTTTTCAGTAAGTACTGCTTGATCTCTCTAACTTCAGAATATCTGCCTAAATACTTCATCCTTAAATGTTCAGGGTCTATGTATTAGTTTCCCCTCAAGTGCTTGGCAGTGCTCTGTACAGACTCAGACACCTTGAGTGACATTTTTCCTGTAAAAGGACTATATAAGGAAACAGCTCCAGTACTTAGTACTAATGACCATCCCTCCTGGCATGTCTAAAGGTCAGTTCCCTCTGCTTTCTCCTATTAACCTGGTGAATTTGGGCATTCTGAGGCAGTGTAGCAACTGCCTCATGTAAACAGACAACCCTGTCCTCTTACCTCCCAACACTCAGACTTGTGAGAGATGCACTTATCTATTCAAATTGGAAACCACACACTCTCCAGCCAAGACCGGAATAGCTTGTCAAGAGGAGAAGGTCAACACCTGCACCACACCACATGCAGCACATAGCCCTCCAGAACACCTACCATCACAGCTCTCACATAAACACAAAGACCACACACCCACCTTCACGAAAGCTTCCAATAGAAATCTACCCAAACAGCAGAGGCCTCCAAGGCAAAAATGCACTCAACAACTGCAACACAGCACAAACCACAAGACACATAGCTCACCTACACAGTGTGCCCCTCAACCTAAGCCCCTAAGGCAAAACAGCTTACCCAATACACTAACCATTGGTGACTCGATAGTGAGGCACACTGATGTCCCACTCACTAGGCTGAATAAGGAGAAGGCAACAGTCAGCTGTGTATCAGATGCCACAATCCAACACATAACACACACACTCAGGTCACTCCACAACAAGTACAAGTATGACTCTGTCACTGTCTATGTCGGTGTGAATGACCTGATATTCACCTCCTAGGACTACATGAAAAGAGACATGGAGGAGCTCTCAGATTATGTGGCCCAGACAGGTATGACCCTAGCCCTGAGCAGCATCCTACCATTGCCCAGAATGATACCACAGTACAAGCGGAAAATAATTGACTTCAACAAGTGGCTAAGTTTCTGGTGTCATTCTAAAGAGATCCAGCATCTGTCTGCTTGGGATGACATGATTGACAGACCACGATGCTTTGCCAGAGATGACCTGCATCTGTCACCCCTGGGTTTCCAGATACTGGCTAAGGCTCTTGCCACCCCTATACTGCTTTTTTTAGGTGATGTTCCAAAGACCAAATTACCACCGTAACAGCTATAAATAAATGCAATCTGAGGGCCATGCTACTCAATGCTAGAAGTCTAAATCTCAACATGCACTTGCTTGAAGCATTCCTCAAAATGGAGAACATCGACATTTGTGCTATAACGGAGACCTGGCTTAAAGCAGCAGAAAGCACCCCTGCGCTACCAGGCTATAACTTATTCCACACATTTTGGCCCCAGAACATGGACCAAAGCTCCAAAGTTGGTTGTGTCTCCATATTCATAAGGGATATGCACAACTCCAGACTAGCAGCCCAGCATAATGCATCTGAGATACTTCAGGTACATCTAACACTGGGTAAGATGGCAAGTCAGGTTGTAGCTTGCTATAAGTTCCCAACCATGTCCCAAGACTCTCACTCCATGTTCCTAAGCACCCTGGAAACTATTAGGGTCCAACGCAACACTCTCATACTAGGTGACTTCAACTACACCTCCATCAACTGGGAAAACTACTCATGCACCAATACACTGGCCCAACGCTTCCTGGAATTCATCAGTTCTAATGCCTTGGACCAGCTCATTCTTAGCCCCACTAGAGGAAGCGACATCCTTAACATGGTTATTACTAACATGGGCAACTGTTGCTCTAAACCAATAGTCAATTCCTCCCTGGTTAGATCCGACTAAAAACTAATCACAATGGAAATCCACATCTCACCCACACCCCCTGCAAAGATAGCCACCATGAAAAACTTCTCCAAAGCTGACTTTGGGCTCCTAAAAACAGAGGTGCCTAACTTCACGGCACCCATGTCAATGGAAAATAGATGGATGACTGTCGAATCATACACCAATGCACTGTATGAACACGTACATTCATGCATGGAACTAGCTATACCCAACAGAACCAAGACCCACACCTCCAAAAAAAGGAAGCCAATCTGGTGGTCCCCTGCCAATAATAAATTCTACAATAGAAGGAAGAAACTGTTGCAGAAAAGGGTGAATTCCCAAGACTGGAAAAACTCCCTTATTAGCCTCAACAAAAAGTTGAGATCCTTTCTTAAAACCTATAAAGCCAGCTATGAAGGCAGAATTGTGGCAGACACTAAAAACAACCACAAAGCCTTCTATAGTTATATCAAGAATCTCCATGGAATTATTCAGGTTTGCTCTGAGTTACTGCACAATGGTACCTCCTATACTGAGCCAACAAATATTGCCAACATACTGGCTGATAGATTCAGTGTCAACTTTACCCCCCACACTCAAAAGACCAAACACAATACCAGAGGAATGCCAGGCACCCAGCTTTACTGAAGCACAGGTTAAAGCTGCATTGTCCAAGGCCAAGAATACAGCTTCCATGGGACTCGACAATATCCCTGGATGTGTTCTACATGAACTACAAAGTGAACTGTCACCACATCTGTGTGCCCTATTCAATCACAGCCTCACCTCAGGCTTTGTCCCTACCGAATGATGCATTGCTACAGTCATTGCTGTCCATAAAGGGGGAGCAACTACAGACCCTGGGAATGATCACCCCCATTAGCCTGACAAGTCAGATATGTAAGGCTATAGAGTGCATCATCATGGACCTAATTAGCAAGGATATAGGGAATCTACAAACTCTAGATCCTACTCCCTCTGGTTTTGTGAAAGGTAGCTCATACCTGCTCAACCTGGTTGACTTCTTTGAGGCAGTCAGCAGAGCTGTGAATGAGGTCAAAGCAGCTCATACAGACTTCCTCAATCTGGCCAAGGCCTTTGATACTGTTCCTCACTCAGGAATTATTGATAAACTCACCAAACTAGGGATCAACCCCTATATCACTAGGTGGGTTGAAAACTGGCTCACAGATAGAATCCACAGTGTGAAAGTAGTGGACTCCAAGTCAGACTGCTGACCAGTCACGAGTGGAGTCCCACAGAGATCTGTCCTGGGTCCTCTCCTGTTTGGCATCTACTTCTCAGAAGTCCAGGCCAACATGGAGGGACTCTGGCTAACCAAGTTCACAGATGACTGCAAGCTGGGAGCCATTATAAACTCCCTAAGTGATGAAGATATCCTAGAGAAAGGCCTCAGTGAGACCAAAGACTGGTGTCGAAACCATGGCCTTAAGCCTAATGCCAAAAAATACATCGTCATCCCCTTTGGGAAACACTCAGCTCACACTAATTACCACATCGTGAGTGCCCACTGAAAAGTGAGGGCGTTATAAAAGATCTGGGGACACAGGTTGACAGCAACCCCTCCTTCGACCATGACATTGCCACTGTGGTCAGAAAGTTCTTCTATGTGGCACATCTCATTACCAAGGGTTTTGCATCCAGGAAGAAAGAGGTCATCATCTCTATCTACTCTTCCCTCATTAGGCCAATCATCGAGTATAGTGCTCCATTTGGCATGTACCTCACTAGACACATGCAACAGCTGGAAAGGCCACAAAAGTACCTCACAAAGAGGCTTAGGCTTTAAACATATGTCCAACATGGACAGACTCAAAAATCTCCAACTATTCTCTATCTCATATTGTCTACTAAGAGGCGATCTCTGCTTGACTTACAAAGCCATGTCTGACCCAGCTCTGTTAGAAATGCTACATCTAAAGAAAACCTAATCCCAACACACCACATGCTCCAGAGACCTCAACCTCATTACCACAATCAACAGAACATATTGGAGGGACAGTTCATAACCCAGAGACTGCCCATGCTCTGGAATAGACTTCCCATACATGTCAAGAAGAACACTTCACTGGCCCTCTTCAAGAGAAATCTTGATGAGTGGATGGGAAATAGAAAGTTCACCCCAGGGCTCACTCCAGTGGCTGTACTTGATAGAGGCACTGGGAACTAATGTCGGGTGGCACGATGCCAAGGCACTTCTATGGGATAGGCTTGTAAAGGTTCCAGGGCCATTAGCCTAGTACACACCTAAGAACCTATGAACCTATATGTCATTAGTTGTAAATAGTCAAACAAATAAAACCATCCCTGGGATTCATGAAGCTCAGCACAAGGCCGGCGTTAGGCTTGCGCCGACCGTGCAGCATGGAGATGGTGCCGTAGTGCCATATGCATATTAATGAAGGCGCACTGCCACCACAACCACGTGCATAGGAAACGAGCGCAAATGCATGTGGCGTGTTGAAGTGCAGCAGGGAGGCGTGGAAATGTCGGCTGTTGACGTGCAACCTAAAATGCTGAATTACAGTCTGCCTGCAATAGTAATCACACCTGTAAGTGTCCGTGGATACTGAAACGTATGCAAAGAATGCAAGATAGGTCTTGAAAACACAAGAAGCAAACACAAATGCAAATTAGTGAATATCGAGTCTCCATCCCTCGAGCAAATGACAATTAAAACCATGTGCCCGTATTCTAATGCAGTGTAGATAGTTATACCAAGTGGAAGTGAAACGCATCATGTTAGCATGCCACCAATAGCTACGTCTAGCCCAATGGTCAGTGTTACCACTTGTCCCACATTGTGAGGGATAGTACACAGCTGGGCAGTTGTCCATACCGAAACCATTCTAAGTGTAACATATCCTGCGACCGTATGACATAATTATGTCCCACATCACATGTAATAGTCACGTACAATAGTTATATCCATATGTAACATACCACGTTACAAGAAATAGAATAAGCAAGTATACGAAACAGACGGAGCATATTAACTGCTACAACAATAAGCTAACATGTAGGCATAAAACAAAAGTATTCTCAATAGTACCGACCGTGGGTATGTGTTGTCATGTAGAATCTGATGGGGGTCCGGAATATATCCCATGCTGGCAATATGAAAAGGTGGCAACCCTACCAATGGTCAGAGCATTCGGCCAGAAATCCGCCCATATGCAGTCCAAGACTTTTTGTCAGGATGTGTAAAAGTTGAACGGGTATTACCCCGGTGTACCTACCCTGTCATGAAAGATAAGTAATTGTGTGTATCTATGTGCATGATGTACAGCATGTGGAAGGTGAAAAATGCCAGGGTAGTCCTCACACCCATACAGGAACCTGTCATATGTAGTGTATACAAATGTGTTCCCTTGACCATGCCATGGGCCATCAACCAAAGAAGTGATGGATGGAGTGTCCGGAACATGTGTGTGGGGGGATGGGTAGTGTCATAATCCACAATGGTGAGACTGTGTTGGATGCACAATAGGTGAAGTTGGTGTATGAGGGAGCAGCGGGTGAATCAGAAAGAAACACATAGAACAAGCATACACATCCGCATTACAACCTGACAGGCCATACCATAGAACACAATCACACAAACATGTGAATATTAAAATGTGCGATACACATGTACAGAAACATCACCGGCACATACCCACATAATGGTCTGGACGGAACTGTGCCATGAAAATGCGACACACCTGGATGCATAATTGAATACCCAGCATCCCCTCTACAGCACACAACTCGCCCCCATTCCTGAACGTCCACCAAATCCAGCCATACTTGGGATACTAGCTTGGCACAGCCATATCTGCACATACTGACCACTACTCATATGTAGTAGGCAGTGTCACCCTAGGCAGTGTCAGGATTGCAAACTATTTATCCCTTGCATGTAAAACCCTAACACATTTTCGTAAATCCAAAAGAATGGATGGTTATTTCCTTGTTCAATTTTTGGATATCCCTCATGGGATACGTATCCTATGTAAACAGCAGACTTGGTATCATGACACGATGTCCACTCCTGTAGACATCTGGATAGAAGTGGCATGTGCAGTAGTGGTTTACGAAACTGTTCAGCCCCTAGACAGTCATGCAGAACCTACTACCCAGGATCAAACAGCTGCCCGTGATGCAAGTCTCCCCACAAAAATTACAGAGAGACTATATTGTACACAGTCGCATAGTGGCACTTGGATATAGGGTGATTAAGGCGCTGACGTAAGCAGGGTACCACCTGACCCACTGTGTGAGGGACAGTCACTGTTTGGGTAGGTGCGTCCTAACCAAGAATGATACAATGGCAAATGTCCTGTGATTGTAGGAAATAACTATGTACCATACGTCATGTAACAGTTGCCTAAATCAGTTATTTCTGCATGTAAAGTACGTAAATCATGCAAGAAACAGAATAAGCAACTAAAGTGCTACAGGAATAGGCTTTTATCTAGGTAAATAATGAATGTTCTAAACCCCGTACTCACCAAGGGTATGTGTCGGCCTAAACTATCTGGTGTGTCCAGCATATATCCCATCCTGGACATAGGAAAATGTGGCAACCCTACCAATGGTCAGAGCATTTGCACAATAACTGGCCAGCCTCTGAGTCACCCACAAAACCAGTGACCTTTGGAGGAAATGTGTTGAATGACACTTGAATGACCAATGACAATAATTAAAAGTAATAGACGCATTTAACTGCATAAAACAAGTATTAATACATATGGCTCTGAATCTGTCAACACGTTTCAAGTTACTAGTATTAATATTGTAGAAGTGTCCGTGATTGTCTCTGGTGTGTCATTGCCTTGTCCCTGTCACTATGACAGAGGTCCGTACACATATGTACACCACGCAACTGTCACATTTGTAGATAGTACTATTGCATACCTGTAGTGAAGTTATAAGTGATGTCCAGAATAATATCCATCACGTATGTGGATGAAATAGTCAAATGTGAATGGATACACCAGTGGAAACACCCCGCACCCTGTATTATGTACTGGAACCACCCACCACATCATATTATGCAGTGCCAACATAATAATCTGCTCAGAGGAGGCAAAACCCCTTTCTCTGTAGACACAGGTAGAATGTTAAAATTGGGACCAACCCCCTCCATGTACTAAGTCTGACATTAGAACAAGGTCAGGGAAGTTTTGGTCACCAGTCAGACAAGCCTAAACCCAGATGAACACCCTGACGATCAAACACGCGTATGTGCCAGGACTATAAGCTTTGGAGTTCTGAATATCCTTGGAGTGAGTAAATATGCAGCATGGGTCCAGAGCAGTAGGGAATAGGGAATGTCGTATGTGTAGTACCGTGGTTTTCCCAGCAGAAGAATGGATGCCTGCTGTGTAAGTGTAGCGGTGAGGCGTATGTTAGTGTAGCTATGAACCATGGGTATACATATAAATAAAGCCGAACACCAATAGTGTAGTGGTTAGAGCATCTGCCTAACGTAAATGCATTCCCGGTTCAAGTACGACTATAGCACATATCACTTTCTTGTGTAATGAATGCCTCTGTGCTGTAAAGCCAACATTTAAACACGTAAACGTGAACGTGTGTTTCGCATGGGGATGTTAACCGGATTCCATCTAAGTGGGACTGTCATAATGAATACAGCACACCTAAGCACAAAGAAGTGGCAGTAAACATATGTAACTCACAATAAGGATATGCAAGTGTGCCTGTGCATGTGTAAGCAGCCCCCAGCATAAGAAAAGTATGTTGTTTTGTTCAGATGTATGTGTAGATATATAGATGTGTGTATAGATATAAATCCACAGACATAAATTAAATACATGAAATTAAAAACTATTTTATATATATATAGAATGAACGTCAAAAGGAGAAAGCATACACAAGGGTTGTGAAGGGAATCTAGAGCAAATAAGGTATTATACTGTGCTTGCAGCGTATGTCAGATAAAGCTGCCCGTGAGTGAGCAGAGCACCGCTATTCACACCAGAGGCAGGGTTATACCAGTGGACATAATATTGCTACGTCAACATTACACAGAGACGGAATGTAGTTCATGTTGTGACCACCTACACTTGTAACCCGCAAATGGCCGTAATCCATAACACCAGGAAAGGCAAACATGTGCAAATAATACACGAGGCAGTAAAAAAGGTATGTAGGGCTCCTAACGCTCTGGAGAGGGCAATGTGTAAAGGTGTGTCATGCTACAATATCATGTGGATAATGACTAATGAGTAGAAACTCAACACGGTTGTATTGGAGGAACCATGGCTATGCCATTATGGATACAGGAGTGCTAGGGTTGGTTGCACCGGTTCCAACTGAGCAGCCCGTGTAGGTCAGCTAGTACGTAGGTGCAATTCTTAGCTAGAGCGTCATCTGCGTGGAGACATGCGTGAATGGGCGTACCGTCGTTGAAGGTTGTGCATCAGGGCTGGCAACTATGCACGTAAAAGTCTATCAGCCAATCATTAGCAGACCGGAGTTCTGCTGTGGCAACCCCTAACCAGGAAAAGCCAAAAGACACAACAACATGCAGACATCAATATGTTGACGTACAGTCTCTGTAACAGATGCACTCAATTTACTGACATAAATAATATGCATGTGCACAGACAAATACAGTAGCAGGCATACTAGGCTGTGCAGATGAGGAATAGGTCAAATGACACTGTATCACATCACATTTAGCAGCGGTACTCCATACATGAACAAAGTGCGACATCTGTCCGCTGTATAACGTGCAATATACCGATTACAAGTTAACCAGAGTGAAGTGTCGGTGCCATAATGAGTAAGGCAATAGTATGCTGTTGAAGCAGAGATAAACCCAATACGCATGTGTAAGTGTGTTTGTACGGGAAATGTATTGGTCAACGGACACACAGATGTGTGTGTGTGTGTGTGTGTGTGTGTGTGTGTGTGTGTGTGTGTGTGTGTGTGTGTATATATATATATATATATATATATATATATATATATATATATATATATATATATATATATATATATATATATATATACATATATATATATATATATACCCATACATATACACATACATACATGCATACATACACACATATATACAAATATATATACATATATATATATACATATATATATATACATATAGAGATATATATATATATATATAGAAATATACACATACAACATTCATTGATATATATACACACATACACATATTAAATATATATGTCATTGTAGATATACACACATGTACAGAACTAGTTTACTGTACAGCAAGCTATTACGGGTTAACATATGTTCAGAGTGGGCATATGTTACTGGGAGGTCCAATAAACAAATGTGTACCCCCCACATTGCCCAGGTAGGCCGGTCAGATATACAGACACGTAAGAAAGGTAAATACACTGCTGCTTTCCAAACCACCAGCAGGAAAGTACCAGAGGGAGAGGTATGCAAGGTCTACACTTTAAACATGGATAATGGGGTCCCTTGCGGGACACCAAAAATTCACAATATAGACACCCTGTTGTGATTGACGCGAGCAGGAGGTAGCTGTACACAGAACAGTAGGTTGTGCAAGTGTGAGAACACATGTGTTGACAAAACGTACGACATGTGTCCCGAGACGAGGAGAGTGGGCAGTGTGTAGGGGTGTGTTCATACCCCAGCTGCACTCACAGTAGGTATTTGTCATGAGTGCTGTAGAGGGTGTCAGGTAGGTGAATCATGGGTATGCAATAATGGGACTAAGACTGCAGGTGTTGGTTGGCAGAGATGTAGTAGGCACGCCCAGTGGAAGTAATTGATATTCCTATGTGGGCATTGCTGATGCTCATAACTCCCAAACATGAAGGGCATATCTACTGGATAGTCTGTAAGCCATTTGGGGAACACTTAGGGACTATTTTAGTGCTCTGTACCCAATGATCATGGATGTCCATGAGTACGAATCAGAATATAACAGCCCTAACTAAACCCTGCCAGAACTAGTGATATTAGGTCAACACATGGCGGAATAGACGTAATGACTGACAGCATATATATATATATACATATATATATATATATATATATATATATATATATATATATATATATATATATATATATATATATATATATATATATATATATATATATATATGTATATATATATATATATATATATATATATATATATATATATATATGTGTGTGTGTGTTACTGTAGATTTGTTACTGTAGATATACAGACTGGGCATATGCTACTGGGAGGTCCGCTAAACAAACGTTTACCTCCCACAATGCCCTGCTTGGCTGGGCAGACATACAGACACACAATAAAGGTAAATACACCACAGCTTCCAACACCACCGGTAGGAAAGTACCAGTGGGAGAAATCTGAAAGGTCTACACTTTAAACATGGATCACGGTATCCCTTGCGGGACACCAAAAATTTGCCTTGTAGGCGAACCAGTAATGGTTGAAGCAACCAGGATGCAGTTGTACAAGGATCAGTAGGTTGTGTAAGTCTGATAACACATGGTGTGACAGGATGTATGACATGTGTCCCGTGATGGGGAGAGTGTGCAGTGTGTAGGGGTGTGTTCATACCCCAGCTGTGCTCGCAATAATTATGAGTCATGGGTGCCGTAGAGGGGTGTCAGGTAGGGGAATCATGGGTATGCAATAATCGGCATAAGAGTGCAGGTGTTGGTTGGCAGAGATATAGTAGGCCCACCCAGTGGACGTACTTAATATTCCTATGTGGGCACTGCTGATGCTCATACTTCACAAACGAGAAGAGCACATCTACTGGATAGTCTGTAAGCCATTTGGGGAACACAAAGGGACTGTATCAGTGCCCTGTACACAATTAACATGGACGTCCGTGATTAGGAATCAGAATCTAACACAGTCCTAACTAAACCCCGCCAGAACTAGTGATATTAGGTCAACAGATGGCGGAATAAACTTAATGCCTTACAGCTTATCTCTATATATATATATAGAGAGAGAGAGAGATAGACATATATAGACAGACACAGATATATAAATATAATAACATATATATATATATATATATATATATATATATATATATATATATATATATATATATATATATATATATATATATATATATATATATATATATATATATATATATATATATATATATATATATATATATATATATATATGGTACTGTAGACTGGGCATATGGTACTGTGAGGTCCAGTAAATAAATGTTGCCCTCCCACAACACCCAGCTAGGTCGGTCAGACATACAGACACACAATAAAGGTGAATACACCGCTGCTTTCAAAAACACCGGCAGCAAAGTACCAGTGTGAGAGATCTGCAAGGTCTACTCTTTAAACATGGATAATGGGTTCCCTTGCGGGACACCAAAAAGTAACTTTACATGTGAACTTGTGATTATCGATGTGACCAGGATGTAGCTGTACACGGAACAGTAGGTTGTGCAAGTGTGATCACACATGGGATTACAAAACGTACGTCATGTGTCCTGAGACGGGGAGAGTGGGCAGTGTGTAGGGGTGTGTTCATACACCAGCTGCGCTCACGGTAAGTATGAGTCATGAGTGCTGTAGAGGTGTGTTAGGTAGGGGAATCATGGGTATGCAATAATGGGCATAAGTGTGCAGGTGTTGGTTGGCAGAGGTGTATTAGGCATGCCCCGTGGAATTAATTAATATTCCTATGTAGGCATAGCAGATGCCTATACCTCCCAAACCTGAAGAGCACATCTACGGGATAGTCTGTAATCCATTGGTGGAATACAAAGGGACTATATCAGTGCCTTGTACCCGATTATCATGGACATTCATGATTACGAATCAGAATGTAACACAGTCCTAACTAAACACTTCCAGAACTAGTAAATAGGTGGACAGGTGGCGGAATACATGTAATGATTAATGACAACTTGTATGAGTCATGAACAGCATGTACCTCGACAAATGTGAATGAATACATATGCCCTGTGACTGTTAATGTGTCAGGTTAATAGAACCAATCATCTAAATGTGTCCCTCAGGGCGTTCTGCAGTGTCCCTGATACAGTGTTCATTCTCCCCCATTCGTATGTGAGGTCTGCTAGTGACGGAAAGCGCATATTCCGCCGAACACCTTAGGCAGACGATAGCATAATAGTGTGGTGTTACCATCTGTCCGCCGTTGTGAGGGACACTCTACCCTGGCCATTTGTGTCCTGCAAAATGAATGTTATGGCACATGGCCTGTGATATCGGGAAAAGGGTTCATATTTCGTGTGTAGTGTGTCATAAAATGATATTGTTGTATCTGAAACAGGTACATGTTATAGGAAACAGTATTAGCAACAATAATGCTACAAGAATAACCTTAATGCATGCAAACCGGTGAAGTAGTCAGTATACTACTGTCTGTGGGTATGTGTTGCCTTGACAAATGTGACAGTTCTACATATAGCTCCTATAGGGCCGCCACCTTTCCAAATGTCCAAAGTGGGAGTTGCTCTGTAGAAATGTCAGATGTACCAGGTCAGAACATACCTACAGCCATGCATAGTACAGACATATACATAGTCGCACAAATCAAAGCCTAGTCTAGCAGCAGTCAAGTTGCTTATGCTACTTCGTCGCACAAATCAAAGCTGACTTTAGCAGCAGTCAAGTTGCTTATGCTACTTCACATAACATATCGACATGTCATGTAGACAATAACCGTTACATGCAACTATTACAGACACGTAGAATATAATATTGTCCTGTAATCGGGACATCAGCTATGGCTAGAGTATTGTCGCATGACACATGCCTAATGAGGGACTATCCCATGCAAAGTGGGAAAGGTGTTATGCCTAGAATGTGGACAATCTAAAAGGTGGAATTCGTACAATAGGTATGCGGTAGCATGACCCGGCCGAGAGATGCGTTTCCAAAAACACAGTAACATGTCAGCATTGCAGAGTATCCGTTCCCATGTATCAGCCAGATGGGAGCAGATTGTATGAGAAAGACGCATATCATATGATCATGTCACTGGATAGGCCGCCGAGTCCGTACAGTCAAACGGCTGCCATTGCATAATGTTTAGTCATACCCGACACTGTAGTCATGTAGTCCGATGTAATAGGCATCACAAGGGATTGCGCACACCCAGCGTGAGTGACAAATGGAAGCACCAATGTCGGTGCACGTGTAGGTGAGTGAGCGAATTGGTGTAGGCGTGTTTGTCTAGAAGTATGCGAGTATTGCACTGTTAGAGAAATGTGGAGTCTAAACAAGTATAAGGAGCTGTAACCAGAGGTCAGCAGTGCCTAACAACGTGCAAACCCACGCACAACCGCTCCCACCTGCTGGAATATGCCTTACCCACTCCGCATCCAAAGGCGTCGTTCTGCAAGAAAACAAAGAACCGTCCTTTGCACGTATTGGTAGCAATACCCTGCGCACATAGCTCATGTGAAGTACCAATACACCATGGCATATATACAGACAATAGACAGTACCACAGACATACCGTACAGCAAAGTCATCCAACAGTACAACAATGTACTGGCAGATATGTCCGGACCACTGCTGTTTGCAGACCTGGCCGTTCTGTGTTTCATTGTGTGAGCATGCCCAGTATGACTGTTACGCATGTTGTCGACTGATATTACCGTCATACCGTCATGTGTTTGAGCATGCCCAGTATGGTCAACTGGATCGCATGTGTCACATGTCCATATAGTCAGTACTGTGGTGCCGGCCCCTGCGTTGTACAATGACAGGTGGCATGCTGTGTCTGCTGGGTAGCTAACAGTTATGTGGCATAGACTGTTGCTATATTTCTGCACAGTGTGGGGGAATATCCAACTGCATCGATAGTCCTACACAGCACCGGGTATGGCGCACCTGACTCTCACATGTATACGTTGGAAGAGGGGCATAGCTGACAGTTGTACACATTTGCTAATACTGTACTGGTATGCCAGGTACTCCATTGCAGTGTGTGGACCTACCCAAATTGCTGGTTGGAGGCATACCAGTGTATGTCAGATCCTAGCTAGAATCACCAGCATAGTGGTGTTAGACGTCCTAGCCTTCACAACCTGCATACAACTGCCTGGCCTGCTGTAGTCTGTGTGTGTGTGTTTGTGTGTGTGTGTGTGTGTGTGTGTGTGTGTGTGTGTGTGTGTGTGTGTGTGTGTGTGTGTGTGTGTGTGTGTGTGTGTGTGTGTGTTTATGGGTTTGGAGTCATCCACTGGGCATCTCCAGAGGCCATTGTATAGCATTTCACTGCAGTGGTCTACACCTGTCCAGCTGTATGAGACTTGTGTGGGCTGTAAGGACAGACATGATGTTCAGCCCATAACCTGCAGTGGGTTAGGACACCCTGTGTACTACTGGCTACTATTGTGACCCCGGTATGTGCTTTTGATGTCATGGTACCACTATGGATGTGTACTGTCAGCTGCCTTAACAGTCGCTCACCAAATTCCCTCTGTATGCTCACATCCATACCATTGCTACAGGTAAATACACATTCTAATACAACTGCCAATTGGTAGGTTGATTGACGTACCTTGGGGGTGTTCCAGACCTGAGGATGGTGCTGGAAGGCTACCTATGTTGGATGCACACAGTGCACATCATATACATGTCTGAGCACAGGTAGTGTCATGTTTCGCATCCCTTGTACTGTCTGTGCGAGTCAGAGAGGGTGACATTCCCTGGGTACCTACTATGTCAGTGCATATGCCATGTGTTGCCTCTTTGCCAAGGGCAGGTCATACTGTGCATGCCTCCTTTCGCCAACTGGGTCCAGCTCAGGTAGTCCCTCCTCCAAGTCACACTATGCCTGTACAGACCTTGGCAGTGGTGGGGGGCTGTGTGGCCCTGCCCCATGCTGTTCCTGCTGAAACTGTTACTGCAAGATCGGATTGTGTAGCCAAGCACATACTATAACAATTTGGGTGCATGTAGCTGGTGAATACTGCAAGGCAGCACCGGATGTGTCCAGACATCAGAACCATGACCTTAGCATCTCAAACACATGCTCAATTATATGTCTTGCCTGTGTGTGTGCCTCAGTATGGTGTAGTTGTTCAGGTGTGTGTGCATTGCTAATGGGTTTCATCAGCCACGGCTCCAGGGGTTACCCACCATTCCCCGGTATGTGACTGTAGGGGATGTCCATATTGACAAAGGTGTGGTACAGCTGCGTCAGATGCCATATATCTGAATCGTCATAGCTTCCAGGGCAGACAGCACACACATTCAGTTCAATGCCCTGGCCATCACATACGGCCTTGCTGCTGGAGGGTATTCCCCTGCAGTTGATGTAGGCCCTACACCGCTCACTGGGTGGTGCTTTGATTCGTACATGCATGCAGGCTATAGCACCCAGTACCCCAGGGTAGTCTGCCATTTGGTGGGAGAGACGCATATTGCTGGTCAACACATCACATTTGTTGAGGACATGTACGTGTTCACTGGCATGTGGTGACATGTCATCTGTGGACTGCTGCAATACTCTGGATGCAAATGCCTGTGAGATCCCCATGATATCCCTAGTTGTGCATTGGGAGGTACCTGTGGCTAGTATACCTAGGCCATCACATACCTTGGTATTCACTGGGATGGGTTTCCCTCAGCATGTTCGATGTGTCAGGTGTGGCAGGCACAGCTCAACATGCTGCTGTAGGAGGTCTCTGTACACCCCATAGCGCCCCATCATCTCCAGCCTATGTAGCCCCTGGTAGGTGACCCTGGGTTTGTGATGTCTTCAATCACCTCACTAAGGGTTGTCTGGCAGCATTCACATCCTCAAAACCCTCAGCCTCTTGCACATGTTGGTCTATGTTGCCTGCTGCAGCCCTTCTCATTTGGTTGGATTGTGACGGGAAACGGCCCCGCATGTATACACCAGTGGTGTAGAGCCTGAGAGAAACCTATGTGTATGTTGCTTGGTCACTTTACAGTAGTGTTCTTGCACGGCCCAGCCATGTAATCTGCTGAATGTGCTAATTATCACCTATCTGTGCAGCTTGTTCACCTTGACTACTCCACTACTGCTGTTGTCCCTCCCAATTTCACCAGGCAGGTATAGACACACCCCTAGCTTAGGCGTGCTAAGGCAGGAGCAATCCCAAGGCACAGTGCTCCAATGTATGTACAGTATGCCTAAAACCCATCCCATGCCTTCACCTATATTCCACCCCTGCACACAGCTGTCTATACACATACACTCTCGGGATCTGCATCACACCCTGGGGATAAATGGGAGTCACTATTGTCAACCTCATTAGCATAGTATTGTCTCCTAATGCATAGTTATATGACCCATACTGATCCTCAAAATTAATAACCACTGCTTACTGTCGCTCAGATCCGCACACAACTGGTTAAAGGTGCCTTACTATCACCGTATTCGATGTCCTTTGTTCTTCCCAACAACAAAATAATCGGTCTCAACACAACTAGAACCCGGGACCCTGCACACCACAGACGATGTGCTTTACCACTAAGCCATGGCAGATATACATACACCTGAGGTGATCACGTACAGATCATCCAGCACAGACATTCATTAGTGCTAATGTCCACATACATATCTATCTATATCTATATACACACACGTATACATATACACACAGAGACGTAGATATTGAATTTACATCACAACAGTGGACCACATGACACCAAAGCATTAGACAAGAATGCAAGGGAAACCACATGTGCCACCTGCATTATGTAGTGCTGTTACTATCAAGGCAAGTGTGTTACATTGCGTCACATGGGTCAGACAGTAGTAAGGGTAAGAGTAGGGCTGGTGACATATACCCACTAGACCTATTGGCAAATGTATGTGTATGTGTTGACAACCCAGTCTCTTGGGGGAGTATGGCATTTGGGGACACTATATAGGAATGCAGCAAAACACACTCTGGAGGTAGCCACTCACAGATACCAACACATAGGATATGTCTGCCAAACACACACACCTGTCGTGACTTGGACTCGAACACTTACCTGTCTACTCTATCACACTACAGCACTATGCAGTTACAGAATGCGCTACCAAGACTACTGGAACACAGCACTACCAGAAGCATACGTCTACGTGGGTGACATAATCAGCAAAGCCAAAGACGCCGATAGGGAATGTATGGAGAGTGAGCAGTCTAAAAGCATTATTCTGTCCCAGGCAGCTGGAAACACACACATGCATACACACAGGTGGTAGGGCTGGGATTAGAACATAGACCTAGCTACTTTATTACACTGCAGCATTACGCAGTTAGAGAACACGCTACCGAGATTACTGCATCACAGCACTCCCAGAGGCATACTTCTAGGTGGGCGACATAATCAGCAAAGGCGCCAATAGGGGATGTATGGAGAGTGAGCAGTCTAAAAGCATTACTCTGTCCCCAGGCAGCTGGAAACACACACACACATGTGCACACACATAACCACAGTTGGCAGGGCTGGGATTAGAACATAGATCTAACTATCTTATCACACTACAGCATTATGCAGTTACAGAACGCACTACCAAGATTACTGGAACACAGCACTCCAAGAGACATACTTCTAGGTGGGTGACAATCAGCAAAAGCAAAGGCGCCGATAGGGGATGTATGGAGAGTGGGCAGTCTAAAAGCATTACTCTGTCCCCAAGCAGCTTGAAACACACACACACACACAGTTGGCAGGGCTGGGAGTGGAACATATACCTAACTACCTTATCACACTACAGCATTACGGAGTTATAGAACGTGCTACCAAGATTACTGGAACACAGCACTCCCAGAGGCATACTTCTAGGTGAGTGACATAATCAGTAAAGGTGCCGATAGGGGATGTATGGAGAGTGGGCAGTCTAAAAGCATTACTCTGTCCCCAGGAAACTGGAAACATGCACACACACAGTTGGCAGGGCTGATATTAGAACATAGACCTAACTACCTTATCACACTACAGCATTATGCAGTTACAGAATGCGCTATCTAGATTACTAGACCACAACACTCCCAGAGTCATACTTCTAGGTGGGTGACATAATCAGCAAAGGCAAAGGCGCCAATAGGGGCTGTATAGAGAGTGGGCAGTCTAAAAGCATTACTCTGTCCCCAGGCAGCTGGAAACATGCACACACACACACAGTTGGCAGGGCTGGGATTAGAACATAGACCTAACCACCTTATCACCACGACAGCATTACGCAGTTACAGAACGCACTACCAAGATGACTGGAAAACAGCACTCCCAGAGTCATACTTGTAGGTGCGTGACATAACCAGCAAAGGCAAAGGTGCCGATAGGGGATGTATGGAGAGTGGGAAGTCTGAAAGCATTACTCTGTTCCCAGGCAGCTGGAATCACGCACACACACACACACACACACACACACACACACACACACACACACACACACACAGTTGGCAGAGCTGGGTTTAGAACATAGACTTAACTACCTTATCACACTACAGCATTACGCAGTTACAGAACGCGCTACCGAGATTACTGGAACACAGCACTTCTAGGTGGGTGACATAATCAGCAAAGGCAAAGGCGCCGATAGGGGATGTATGGAGAGTGGGCAGTCTAAAAGCATTACTCTGTCCCCAGGCAGCTGGAAACACGCACACACACAGTTGGCAGGGCTAGGATTAGAACATAGACCTAACTACCTTATCACACTACAGCATTACGCAGTTACAAAATGCGCTACCGAGATTACTGGAACACAGCACTCCCAGAGGCATACTTCTAGGTGGATGACATAATCAGCAAAGGTGCCGATAGGGGATGTATGGAGAGTGGGTAGTCTAAAAGCATTTCTCTGTCCCCAAGCCGCTGGAAACATGCACACAGTTGGCAGGGCTGGGATTAGAGCATAGACCTAACTACCTTATCACACTACAGCATTACACAGTTACAGAACGTGCTACCGAGATTACTGGAACACAGTACTCCCAGAGTCATACTTCTAGGTGGGTGACATAATCAGCAAAGGCAAAGACGCCGATAGGGGATGTATGGAGAGTGGGCAGTCTAAAAGCATTACTCTGTCCCCAGGCAGCTGAAAACATGCACACACAGTCGGCAGGGCTGGGATTAGAACATAGACCTAACTACCTTATCACACTACAGCATTAGGCAGTTACAGAATGTGCTATCAAGATTAATAGATAACAGCACTCCCAGAGGCATACTTCTAGGTGGATGACATCATCAACAATGGAACAAATGCCGTTAGGGATTGTATGGAGTGTGAGCAGTCTGAAAGCATATTACTATCCCAAGACAGACGGAGACAAACACATGACAGTGGTGTGAGCAAGACAACTGCCTATCTACGGAGCACTATTACAACACTACATAGATATAAGATGCGCCACAGACAGTACACCTTCCAAGACAGTCAACCAGTGTGTTCAATGTTGGAATCCATCCTGACGTGGGGCATGGACATCTGTTGCCTGGATGACCACTATCGCTATACAGGTGTACAATGGTCATGCCCATACACAGAGGCACATAACCGACACAAAATGTCACTGGGCATGCTCACACAGTAGCACATGTCCGTTTGGAATGTACTATGTGTCCATCTACACAACGGTGTACTGGGCATGCTCACACACTTAGTAGTGAATGGCTGTCTTGTATGCACACAGATTCTAAACATGGAAGGGCGCAGTGTGTTGATAGTCATTATTGTTAGCATGAATGTACTATGTGTCCATCTACACAACGGCGTACTGGGCATGCTCACACACTTAGTAGCGAAGGGCTGTCTTGTATGCATACAGATTCTAAACATGGAAGGGCACAGTGTGTCAATAGTCATCATTGTTAGCATGAACGCTACACTACATATATCTGACACCGGTCTTCTACACAATGTCTGCTGCTGTCCATCACTTTAGCTGTACCAATCTAAACCTGGCACACTGGTGCCACCTGTGGTGATGTCCTGGCAGCAGTGGCGACTTCGCACATAAAGTACCATACATAGACGAAGAAACCTGGGACCAGGTAAACACCCTGACACCCACAGGACAACTGCATTGTATGTGTATGCTAAACAGTACTAGATGTGTAGCATTCATAATAACAGCTGTCAATATAGATCCAACAATGGGGAATACGGACATCTCTGCAGTGAGGGACACCTGGCATATGGCACAGTTGTGCACAATGGCACTACCACCGTATACCTCAGATACAGACATGTGGGCCATAAAACCATTACGGACCGCTCCAGGTGTTAGTGTCCTCACGTACATGAAGGCCACTCACATGTACTGACCAGTACACTCTCAAAAGCCATCACAGATGTGTCAGGTGCGGATCACAGTGGTAATTGTCACATTCTAGTATGTAGCCCTCAGACATCACCATGTCCTTGGACCAGCAACACACATCCATACAGTAGTACAACACCATGTTACTCATGTCCAGTGGACTGTACGTAACTCTACAACAACTGTGCAGACTACGCATGTACTGACAGTGTTCCATCATGTGTTATGCAATGCAACGATACCAGTGTTCATAACCAGGTCGGCTGTACACATAACAGGGGCCTTGGGTCTTATACAGCTGTAACAGATAACTGTTGCTGTACACCAGGGAACACACTCATGTTTGGATATGATATACATGTAACTACTGTGGATATGTACATGGCCGTCACACACAACACATATGTACATAGCATAGCTTTTCCTGTCCTCCGTGCAAACAAGTGGCTACAGCAATTACACGCATGCACATGGAAGGTAGGTCCATGGCTGTTAAATGCTAACAGTACATAAGGTAGCAATGTTGATTGAGGTAACATTCCCTTTGTACTGGTTACCCATGACAGCTGTAAATTATTGGTTGCTTTGGACCATTTCTAGCTCTTTTCAAGTTCCCTGTATAAAAATCCGCCTCAGGGCATTTTTATGGTTGGGCATAGCGCAGCAGCGGTTATACAGGCTTAAACTATTTCTGGCTCCGCCAAGTCTGCTCTTCAATTTTTCCCTTAGAAGCTCTACTCAGTCTATTTAGCTGTATATATTAGCACTTGTTTTTGGAACTTCTATTCTTAGCAAGCACTCATAATAAAATAAGCACTCTTATCCTAAAGTAAGCACTACAGCCATCCACTACCCCCTGTGAATACCCACTTCCCTTAAAGGCACAGCACTCCTTATAATATTCTAGTATGTCGAGTGGTAGACCACTAGCATCCTCTCTTGTTCAGCTGGTTAATCTGGGAATCTTAAGACAATGTTACAATTGTCTCATGTACACAGACAACCCTCTCCTCCTTCCTACTAACACATATACTTGTGAGAGATGCAACTATATAGCCAGACTGGAGGCTGAACTCTCTCAACTCAGGACTGGCAAGACCAGACAGGAGGAGAAGGTACCCACACCTGAAGCAAAACCGGTCACACATAAAACCACCACTACTACAAACCAAACACATAAGAACACAAAGACATACTCGGAGGCTCTTATAAAAAACTTACCAAAACAACAGAGGCCTCCAAAGCAGACACCCAGAAATACACCCCCACAAAACGTAACACCTGCAACACATACCTCAAGCAACAGGTGTGTCACACAATCACAGCCCCTAAGGCAAAACACTATGCCAGAGACATTAGTAATAGGTGACTCTATAGTCAGACACACCGACGTCCACTTACCAGGCTGAATAAGGAGAGGGTAACGGTGAGCTGCCTATCAGGAGCAAGGATCCGCCACATTACACACGCACTCAGGTCATTCCAAAGCAAGTACAAGTATGATGCAGTCATTGTCCATGCTGGTGTGAATGACCTGAGACGTACCTCCCTGGACTACATGAAAAGAGACATTGAGGAGCTCTCCGATTATGTAGCCCAGACTGGTATGACCCTGACCCTGAGCAGCATCCTGCCTTCACCAAGAATGATGCCTCAGTACAAAGACAAAATGATCAGTTTTAACAATTGGCTTAATCACTGGTGTCATTCTAGGGGATCCAATGTCTGTCAGCCTGGGATGACATGCTGGACAGGCCACGTTGCTTTAAGGGATGGCTTGCACCTGTCACCACTGGGCTTTCGGATACTGGCCAAGGCTCTTGCCACCCCATAGTGCCTTTTTAGGCAATGCTCAAAAGACAAATCAACCTCCATAAAAAACAAAATGGAAAAAATTAAGGGTAATGCTGCTCAACGCCAGAAGTCTAAATCTCAAGATGCAGGCACTCAAGCACTTCTCAGTATGGAGAACATCGATGTCTGTGCAGTAACTGAAACCTGGTTCAAGGCTCCTGAGAGCACTCCAGCGCTACCAGGCTATACCTCATATCATGCTTTTCGGCCTCAAGTTCCAGGCCGAACCACAAAGGAGGGGAGTGTCCATTTTCATAAAGGACACCTACACCTCTCGATTGGTGGCTACCCACGAAGCATCAGAAACCATACAAGTTTTACTCACCATAGGCAAAACTGCCATACAACTGGTCGCATGTTATAGAACACCCTCCCAATCCCAGGAATCCCATCAAGCATTCCTGAAAATACTGGAGGATATGAATGTCACACCAAACACCATCATATTGGGTGACTTCAACTACCCCAACATAGACTGGGCCCACTATTCTAGCCCTAACACCCTAGCCCAAAGATTCCTGGAATTCATTAACTCAAATGCTATGGAGCAACTGGTCACTTCTCCTACGAGGAGAGATAATATACTTGACCTGATTATCACAAACATGGGGTCCAAATGCTCCGCACCAGACATAAACCCCTCACTAGTAAGATCTGATCATAAACTGATCACGTTGGATGTACATATCCCACCCCCACCCCCAGAACAAAAGACTACAGTGAAAAACTTTTCAAAAGCTGACTTTGCGCTCCTTAAGTCAGAAATGATATCCTCTAAGCCTACTGGGTTAATGGAAACCACATCCCAAAATGCTGAATCCCTCACAAAAGCCTTCTACGGACATCTCCAAGAATGCATGGATCAAGCAATCCCAACTAAAACCAAGACCCTCTCCACCAAGGGAAACGCCCGGTTTGGTGGACCGCTATAAACAAACTGTACAACAAAAGAAGGAAGCTACTGCAGGACAAAGCCAAATCCCACAAGGGAAAGGCTTCCCTGATCAGCACAAGTAAAAAACTACGTTCTCTCATAAAAACATCTAAAGCAAACTTTGAGAAAAAGATTGCCAGGGATACCAAAGACAATCACAAGGCCTTCTTCAATTATGTCAGAACCTTGGGAGGAAATTCTCAGATATGCTCTGAGTTAGTACACAACGACAAAAAATTCACTGACCCTACCGACATTGCCAATATTCTGGCAGATAGGTTCAGTGCAAATTTCTCCCCTCCCTCACCCCCTAAAGATGAAGTAATTATCCCTGCTCAATGTAACCTACCTGTCATCATAGACATACAGGTGAAATCAGCACTCAGCAAAGCAAAAAACACAGCATCTATGGGACCCGATGGTATCCCCGGTTGCGTGTTACGTGAACTTCAAGATGAACTAAACCCGCACCTAAGAACGCTATTCAGTCTTAGCCTCACTACAGGATATGTACCTGAACACTGGCGCACAGCAACAGTGGTCCCACTCCACAAAGGGGGAAATTCTACTGACCCTGGTAACTACCGCCCCATAAGTCTGACCAGCCTGGTCTGCAAGGCTATGGAAAGAATCATCATGGAACTCATAAATGGCGACATTGGGGATCTGCAGACCCTTGATCCCACCCAGTTCGGTTTTGTAATAGGCAGATCCTGCCTCTTAAACCTGGTTGACTTCTTCGAGACAGTCACTAGTGCCATCGACGAGGGCAAGGCTGTCCACACTGCTTACTTGGACTTGGCTAAAGCCTTTGACACGATACCACACTCTGGCATCATAGACAAGCTCAGCAGCCTAAATGTAAATCCATATGTCACAAGATGGGTAGCAAACTGGCTAAAAAACAGAACCCATAAGGTCAAAATTGCTGGAGCCATGTCAGACTCAAAACCAGTCACGAGTGGTGTCCCACAGGGCTCAGTCTTGGGACCACTCTTATTCGGCATTTACTTCTCAGATGTGAAAGCAAATATGGGAGGATTATGGCTGACAAAGTTTGCAGATGACTGCAAACTGGGTGCCATAGTTGTCACCTGCTGACACACACATCCTACAGAAAGGTCTCACTGAAACGGACAACTGGTGCCGGAATCATGGCCTCAAACTTAACGCCAAAAAATGTATAGTCATCTCCTTTGGGAAAAGCAAAGTACCCACAAATTATCACGTAGACAATAACCCACTGAGTACGGAAGAAGTAATCAGAGACCTGGGGACTCAGGTCGATAGTGACCTCTCCTTTGACAACCATGTTGCCAAAGTGGTCAGAAAGACATTCTACCTTGCCCATCTCATCATGAAGGGATTCTCATCCAGATCAAAGGAGGTCATTGTACCTCTATATTCCTCCCCTGTCAGGCCCATGATTGAATATAATGCTCCATTTGGG
Source organism: Protopterus annectens (assembly GCF_019279795.1). Classification (NCBI taxonomy): domain Eukaryota; kingdom Metazoa; phylum Chordata; order Ceratodontiformes; family Protopteridae; genus Protopterus; species Protopterus annectens. The sequence goes on from NC_056726.1 coordinate 1,438,712,398, forward strand.
ATGTATCTCACCTGGCACATGCAACAACTGGAAAGACCCCAGAAGTACCTCACCAAGAGGATCATAGGTCTCAAACATGTGCCTTATCCAGCTAGATTAAAGAAACTCCAGCTCTATTCAGTAGCATACCGCCTGCTCAGAGGTGATTTGTGCCTAACATATAGGGCCATGTCCAACCAAGAACTGATGGACATGCTCCATCTCTAAAAAGCCAAATCCACCAGAACCACGCTGAAGCTAAAGATTTCAACCCCTGCACAAATATGAATAGGACATGCTGGAGGGATAGATTCATAACACAGAGGTTACCCATACTCTGGAACAAAATCTCAGTTCATGTGAGACAGAGCCCTTCATTGGCACTGTTCAAGAAAAATCTCGATGCATGGATGGGAGATCGCAAGTTTACCCCGGGAGTCACCTCAGTGTCACTACTAGACAGAGGTATAGTTTACTAAATAATGGGGTCCCACATGTGTCACTACTAGAGAGGCGCAACTATATAATACATAGTGGCGGAAGCCACATCACTGTTGGCTAGGCTTATAAATGCCCCCGGGCAGATAGCCTAGTACACTACTATGAAACTATGAAACTATATTATACGACAGTCCATGTGTCATGTATGTCATCACACATGTCCACCAATTGCAATGCATACAAACATGGCTACATGACAGGAATGTAGGACCTACACACATGTACATGTAGTGGTGTGCATTCAGCTACCATGCATGTGCAGTAGCTGATTTATGCAGTTCATCAATGTCTTACTACAACATGCAGTTGCAATGCAGCCCCATCATTGACACCTGTATATGGTGGAATACTGACAGTACGGTAAGATGTACATCAGGTATGGATGGATGTGTGTACATAATGTGGTGCTCCACCTTTGCAGATAGATGTTTGCTGAGGACAGCTCACAGGTGTGTCACAAGCCATCCTACCATAACATGTGCAAACAGTAAGCTATGTTTCTGTTACATGATGGTGAAGACATACAACCTACACAGCAGTCAGGGTGTCACTGACTGTAAATCACTTGATGCCTATAACACGTACGTCCTCCCGTGTGCATATAGCAGGACAATTGATGAAGGTAGCGGCGGCACACATTGTAATGTGGGCACTACTGCTGCATGTCTGTCAGACGTATCATCAGATAGCAGGTGTTTGGTTCACAGTACTGCCATGTGTGCTTGCTTGTGTGACCATATATGCCACGTATGGTGGGGAATACATCCCAATTGTTACACACCCCTGTACACTGTTGTAGAGATCTGTACATACTGCAGTGTAGAAAGCATCACATAGGCAGGGGTGGTGTGTGTATCACACACATGTTAGCTATCTGTATGTGAATGACATATGTGGAGTCCACAGTGTGTGTGTGTGTATGGATGGCTGTCTGGTGCATGGAGTATGCTACCATACAGAACAGATAGGATCTCTAACCCCTCATGGTGATGCAATCTACTACCCCGGTGATGCCATCGGTCCTAGGCATTACTGCCTACCTGAACATGTTCATTCTCTGTGTTGTGTCATGTGGGTGCACAGTACTGTAATGGTGATTACAACATAGGCAGGGGTCCTCACCACAACACTATCAAGTGTGTGTTATAGTGATGTCGACCCCGTGAGTGTGGGTGTGTTACTGTGTGTGTCTGTGTATGTCTGTGTGTGTTCTCATCCTGTAATGTGAAAGTGTATTACTGCTACACAGTGAGGCCTCCTGCTATCAACTGGCCTCCACCCTTGACATCAGCTAGACCGCAGTGTAAACCCCCTGCACCATGTAACTGTGGCTGTGGCGTGACCCAGTATGAATGTCACATCTCTAGCCACTGTAGCCTAGTACACAGCCCACACGCTCCTGGATCAATAGATGTGTAGACATCTGTGGAATGTTATACTTACTAACAGTAAGGTTGAGGCTACGTATAGCATGCTGGTATTGCCATACATGCCTGTGAGTACTTCACATTTACACATGGGAAACTGCAAACACTGGTACTAAATGGCACATGCAAGTAGACCTTAGGGAGGGAAGCAGGGCATCATTACCAACATGTTGTTACTGTTGTTACCAATACACATACTGTGGACATAAAGCAATGCATTCTAAACCTGTAATACATGGTATGTCTGCTGCGTGTCAACAGTACACAACAATTGTAATATACACTTATCTCACTATTCTGTTCACCCTGTGCATCAGACCATATGAGCATGTCCCTGCACCGATGGTGTGGATGACAGGGATGCGGCACAGGCATCATCATATGCACAGGGTGATAATGTTTGCCAGGGGCCTAGGCTGCACCAGTGGATGACATCATGTGTGTGAATTAGGGCCGGTGATCTTATTGGACATGTGTGGTTGTTATGGATGTGGGTGTTGCGGTGCCCTACAGATGTTTCAGCTGTGTGCGTGTATGTGTGCACACAGTTCTGCCATGTGTGCGGCCTACACAGGGGTATTATTGACAGCTCCAGTTAGTACTGACCAGGATGTACAGCTCATTGAGTCCGGCCATGGCCACGTGACCTGTGCCTGCCAGGGGTTGCACGGGCACTACCAGGCAGAGGTACAGATTGGCTACTGTCCGATGACACATGTCCACTGGAACTGTGTCCCCACTGGGAATGTCCAGGGCCACGTCCATGTCACCTGTTGTGTCCTGGTGTGGACAGCGCAGCACCAGCTGCACTGCTACTGCTACCGGCACTATGGGAGCGGGCATGTGAGGTAGCTCGTTCACGTAGACCTGCACCAGGTGGTGTAGCTGGCCTATGTGCACGTGGCCTACGCCTCACTCCTACCAAATGTTCCAGCACAGACAGCTTGCGGATTGCCATGCCACAATCAAGGATTCCAAACATGTCACCCAATCGCCTGTCCAAAACATCAGCAATCTGCTGTTGAGCATTTGCCAATGCCTGGATGTTTTCATTTAAAGTACGGATGGCAGCCCTCTGAAGCCTCTGCCCTTCTCTGTTCTGCCGTTCAGCACGTGCCTGTGCTGCCATTACAGTCTGAAACATGTGTCTGGTGACACCAGCAGCTGCACTCTGTCCTGCAGGTGCATGTCTGCCAGAGGTCCTCCTACGAGCAGCACTGGCCACATGCCTGTATGGCACATCTGCAGTCATTTCACTGACACCATGGTGTGAGGACACACCTTCTGTAGCCACCACACATTCCTGTTCCAAGCTAACACACGCCGACTGTCCTTCCTCTATGGCCACTGGTGATAGGGTATGTGTTGACATGAGAACTGTGTGGGGGGAAGAGGGGGATATAGCTGGGATGGCAACAATTGGCACAGATTCAGCCCCTGACAACCCTGCCTGTACCTCAAGCATATGTTCATCACTGCTAGAGTCTGTGGGGACACTAACATCAGATGGACCGCAGGAGGGTACCGCACTTACATCACCTGTGAATGCAAGCAAAGACTCTACATTACAACAGATAGACAGAGACAGACACACACACACAGACAGGCACACACACAGACGGACACACACACAGACGTACACACACACAGACGGACACAGACCATGCATATGATTTGACAGAAGGCATGCAGCATGCATGTGATACAGCAGACGGCATGCAGCTCAGGCATTAATAGTGGTAGTTAGCATACATCCCTGGGTTGCACACAACAGCAAGCAGATGTCATATCAGATGCCATGCATTTCACACAATGGTAGTAAGCATGCATCCCTGTGATACACCATGTGGACCAGCACAAGTTAACAGTACACATGGCTGATGTGACCTTGTGGTATGACGTGTACTCTGCTGACGTCTGCATTGACATGCATACGTGTGACACAATGGTGTTCTGACACATGTACTGCTGTGTGATGGGTGTCACATTGCAGTGTTGTCTGTATGCCCTATAGATAGAATGCACTTTTAGCAGATGTGCATGTGCATTGAAGTGTAGTATGGGGCATCTACATTGCTATACAGTATGAAGTACAGACACAGTGCCATCGCATGGCATCATGTGGTGTCTATATTGCTATACAGTGTGGAATACACAGACAGTGCATAGGCATGACTGCGTACATGCACATTACATAAATACTGTGGATTGTGACCCACGTCACTGAGGTGTATACACACTAAACCATGCTGTGTCATGTGACAGGTCACCGGAAGACTTATGGATGACACCCCTGCACAACTAATAAAATGTCTTAGCAGCCTGACAACCATTTCCACACATGGCAGACTTGTCAATACACCATTTTCCACATGACAGTTATGTACCACACACACACACACACACACACACACACACACACACACACACACACACACACACACACACACATGGTGCATGGCTGACAGCGATGTCAATCAGCAGCAAGGGAAATGTACAGTATCTGTGGCCTGAAGTGGTGTCTATGTATGTGGAAGCGGTACAGGTGACTACTGTCATGCTGTGACACAGTTATGATGTTCAACACATCTTATGTGGTCGAATTAAGTGACACCTCCACAAGCTGTGCACAGGCTTTTAGGATGTCCGGTGTTTCACATATACTATATAACCATTCAACAAAGGCTATAGTTGGACCATGTGTGGACAATGTGCAACAGGGTGTACACACATCACATCTACTGTGTGTTGCTACATGTCTCTGGCCATCCTCCATGGCCATGTGTGAACATGTGTTGACCAAATGTTTGTGATGGCCATCTATCTCACATGTCTGTGTTGTCCCATATGGCATACACCCACAGATGTCAGATACTTCACTGTCCACAGAGTTATGCAGACAAAGGTTTGTATGTTTGGTATGTGGGGTATGTTTTATGGGATAGTGAGACAACATTGTGGCCGGACCACTACATGTCTGGGACATGTCAGATGGCACATCACAATGTGTGCACCCATTGCAGTGGCATATTCTACAATGGTGAATCCTGTGGGCTGGCCATATCCCAGCACACTGTGTGGTACTGTTTACGTATCACACATGTGTTGTACCAATGTATAGTACATATTCCTACATTGAGCAACACCTCCACCGTTGTATGCACAGCTGTCCACACATCTAGCAATGACAGATACTGTGGTTTCATGTTGGTGTTTCATTTAGTTTGTATATATTGCAAATGGGTAGCCAGCATGATTGATGACAGATGCGACCTGTATAACATGACCGGACCATACATTCTGTGTACATGTGTTAACTGGCCACATGGCAAATAGATCTGTGCATTAACATGCCTGATACTGATAGCTGTCTCACCTGCAATGGACTGCTGTCTGTGCGGCACGCCAGAGGTACCTGTATAGGGGTGACTGCAGTTTGATCATTATCCATGGCTGTATGACAGCTACAGGGTGCACTGTGCATGTTAACATGTTTGTCTGTACAATATCATACAGTATGATGTATGCACATGTGTGCATACACAGGGTAGCATACTATAGTATGTGGCATGTGTGTAAACATACCTTGCATATGATGTTACATTGCATATTGTACAGTGACACATGCAACTAAATGGGATATAATAGTTATATGTGCAGTAGTGACTTACCAGGCAACTCCAGGCTTGGTGGTTGGGTGACACCCACCTCCACGAAGGCAGCTAGTGTTTGTGGATGCTGTTCTGATGGGGTCCCCAGGCTGGTCAGTAGCTCCTCGGTAGGTGTGAGTGGGGGCTGGGTTGGTGGCCCACCACCTGTTCGACCTTGTTCCCTGGTGATTGCACTGGCACACTGTTTCACATGTCGGATCGGGTCCACGCAATGTCTGCGCACCTGCTGGTAGGTGCGGCTATGGCCACCCACATCATTAACCCTCCTGCGAAGTTCCTGCCACAGGTCGTCGCTCTGCTGGGCATGCTGTGGCACATGGCTGAACAATACCTCATAGTTATCATGGACGTACTGTATGATGACTTCATCCTTCAAGTGGCTATATACTGGCAGGGATCACTGCAGTGGCTGTACTATACACAGGTGCAGGTAACAACTGGCTCTGCTGTTCACAGGCACATGACACTACCCTAGGAAGGTGCCACCAGTGAAAACACTGTAGTTGGGCTTACAAATGGACTTGGCCAGATAGCATAGTACCTAACTATGAACCTGTGAAGCTATTACATGTCCTTTATGCATGGATAATTGAGTAGCCCTCCCATTTCAGTTAGCTATCATGCTGTTACACTGTCCCGTGACTACAAGCCATATGTATCCTGTTATTGTGTATTGTACATGCCAATAGACATACCTTTTGTTTGCATGATATAATAGTATTGCTATGTACAATATCTGACATATCTACCTACAATACTGTACATTACACATATTTTCAACATTTATCCCATAATGCAAAGCATAATTGCACAGTGGGACCACCTTAGGCATGTTATTCTCCTTATATGCCATACATATGCCTACTGTAACAGTATATCAACATATACTATCCCCTGTTATGGTACGTACTTGTTGGACAAACCCTACCACCAATGGCGGCTGGTGTGGAATTGTTGTGTTGAAAGCCCTTATGTAGCATCCCTTGTGGTGTATGAGATGTTTACCTTGTGGACCACAGCAGGACACACACGATTTCTACAACGTTACTATGCTCAACAAGACATCGCTACATAATACCTTTTCCCACTTTATGCATTGCGTACACTTTAATTAATACAGAACAGGCACTACATACAGTAACATACTGAATGTTCTACATACCTTGTTAGTGTTTCGAGTCTTTGTAGATATCTGTCTTACTCCTTTCCTGTTTAAACGGTTCTATGGTATAATCATACGGTTTGAATGTATGGCAAGCCATCCTTTTATACGTAGATACCGGTAACATGTGGTATCCTGCCACCAATTGGTGTTCATGAGTAAATTATTACATGCACATCAGCTGTGCATCTACTCCATTCGCCAACTACATGGCAACAGTGGGGTATAATTGTAAACTCCACTTGGGCATTGGCCTTTTGCCCTACCTTCGAGGGAGACGGCCTGTATGTGTTTTGTTGTGAGGAATTACAACTGCTATTTGCAGAAACACGGATATTTTGGATTCATGTTCCCCATGGATTGTGTGTGACAGCTAGTGTATATGGTTCTACATGTCAGTGTAGCAGTTATCTCAACTGTCTGATACGGGCCTATTGCAGACAAAACCTGTAACATCGCCGTCTGTTCCATTATACAACAGCAATGATTTCACATGGCGCCATTACAAGTGTGTCTCTCACAAGGTATGTTAACGCTTCTGCAGATGTTATTGAGTGAGTGGATGTTTGTGAAGTTTTTACAGTCTGTATTGCACTTGTTTCGGGTGTGGGGGGATGTAGGTGGGTGTACATAGCATATACAGGTTTGTGGGGACTGCATTTATACATATTCCATATGTGTATGTGAGCTCCTTCCCTAATTGCAGACCTATCATTCAGTACACTACAACTATGGTTGTTGCAGGCTTATTCATTGAGCCATTGTTAATTGGTTCCTATACAGTATGCAGGTGGGGTGAATACTTCAATCCCTCTGGAAATACATGGATATGTAAGGGTATGTTACTACATGAAAGCTGTCTCGTGTATGTCTGTCACAGATATTTGCACTCTTTGCAATTGTGTTGGTGACTGAACCTCTTTGGCTTGGGTTGCCACCCTTTCAAATGGCCATAGTGAGACATTCGCAGGACACATACCAGTGTTTAGTGGCCGACACATACCCACGGTCAGTACACAGGATAGAACGTACGTTTATCCTAAATACATCATTAATCTTGTAGCAATTTAGCTACTTATCATGTTTCTTGTAACATTCACGTAGGTTAGATACAGGAATAACTATTTAATGCAACTATTACATAATATATGGGACATATTTATGTCCTACAATCTCGGACATTTGCCCTTTTTAATATTTGTTGTCAGGACACAACTGCCCAAGGAGGGACTGTCCCTCTCAAAGTGGGACAGGCGGTGACCGTATGCCTACAGCCTGCTATGACCACACCTACCGTCATAATCTACCTCCAAGTTAGCACTTACAGACACACGATGCAAACACACACACACATTACAGTCCCACGGAAATGCACACGGCACCCTCAACACACACACAGACTACAGCAGCAATCACAAACACACTTGAACACAGTACCTACCTGGACCGCAGCACGATCAGAGCTAACTAAATGTCCCTTAACATTGTGATATTACTCGCGGTTCTAGTGTTCATGTACTGTGGTCTTTCAGTCTTTAAGCCTCGTGATTACGTGTGTCGGTATGTAACACATTCGGTAGTTGGCAGTATTCATCTCTCTATCACCCTTGCTATCTCTATTTTATTGATATATATATATATATATATATATATATATATATAGAGAGAGAGAGAGAGAGAGAGAGTGGACACACTTTTTGTTATATACATGGCGATGTTTACTGTTTCCTGAACTCCGCACATTTGTGTTTTGACCTGTCACAATACACACCTGCCGTTGGTACTTCTCGGGTAGCTTAGTGGTAGGTGATTGTGTACATGGTTGCGTGTTCTACTCCTGGCAGTGGTCGTTATACCATTGAGAGCAGGAACTATTAGTACAGGGGTGAATCATGCTGGTTTCACCTGTTCTGGACATCGTTGACCGTGATCTGAACGATATTCAGCGAAACGTAGCCCTGTTTCGAACATATCCGTATAGTCATGTTTAAACGATGCTTACCAGCACTTGCCAACGCATAAACCCACTAACACGTGCTAAACCTGCTCTGATGACCTGCATGCAACATCCATAATTCGTGGCTTCGGGATTACGTAACAGCCCTTGCAGGACATGGAACAGGGAACATGCACGACAGTCAGTACCTTTACCACTTGGTGATCTGTGATTTGTACAAGTGTTATGGTGTTTCGTATGTGGACTGTACTATGGCTGTTCCTCCATACTGCTATCACATGTGTCACTCAGTTAGTTCACATATGGATGATGTTTAATGGATGTGCTCCAGCATTGGGAATCTATGTCACTGTGAGCCACACACTATAATGTGCTACACCTTCACACAACCATATGTGGAGCATGCTAGAGTGACAGATACCTTTCATGGATACTCCCCATGCTTTGGCACTACATCCCTGATTACATTATATGGAGCCCCTCATTAACACACCAGGGAATCCATGCAGAGTGTGTGGGGAACAGTGGTTACACACATGGATCCTGCAATTGGCTCTGCTCTACTGAGGGACAGTTGGTTAATCGATGTGGTGGCGACAGCAGACACTGTTTGCCTCGGTTAATGTATGGCCTCTGCCAATCAGGTTTGTACCTACCAATGTACCCAGGAAGTTATACATACAGTATCGACATATTCTGTTAGGTTTGTGTACTGTTCAGATGTTGACTTTCCTTGTTCCAATAGCTGTTGTGTGTGCAATGATTGAGGGCTGCCTATGTAGGATTCACACAGTAGGACACCTATACATTAAAGTTTACAGGTGGTCATGTGTGTTTGCCATCCAGTTTACTGTGTGTGCAGGTGGAGAAGTGTGTTAGTCCATAGGGGCCTACACTGTCAGTGTATGTGCTATACGTTCCCTCTTTGCCAAGGCATGGGCATATTGGGCACACCTCCGTCTGCCTACTGGGGCTGGCACAGGGTGTTTGTGGTCTGAATCCATCTGTGCCTGTGATGGCCTTAGCAATTGTGGTGGGCTGTGAGGGCCTTCACCATTATGTCCCTGCTGCAGCTGTTTCTGCAGGATCATATTATGTAGCATGGCACATACTATGAAGATGTGGGCACACGTGCCTGGAGAGTACTGCAAGGCTCCACCAGATATGTCCAAGCAACGGAACCGTGATTTCAGCATCCCAAACACACGCTCTATGATGATTCTGGTTTGTGCATGTGCCTCATTATGGCATTCTTGCATGGGTGTGTGTGCATTTCTGATGGGTGTCATCATCCATGGCTCCAATGCATAGCCAGCATCCCCCACAAGGTGGCCATATGGGATGTCCCCCCTGACAAATACCTGATACAGCTGTGAGGCATGCCAGATGTGGGAGTCATGGTAGCTTCCAGGGCTGCCAGCACACACATCCGTGATAATGCCCTGGGCATTGCTCATGACCTGGCAGTTGATGGAGTGGTATCCCTTGCGGTTTATGTAGCGCCTACCATGCTCACTGGGTGGTGACTTGATATGCATGTGCATGCAGTCTATCGCACCCAGTACCTCCGGGTAGTGTGCCATATGGTGGAAGAGACGCATATTACTGGCCAACTCCTCCTGAGTTCGGGGGAAGTATATATGCTCATTGTCATTTGGTAACATGGCATCCAGGAACTGGTGAAGTACCCTGGATGCTGATGTCTGTAAGATCCCCATGATATTTCCAGTTGGCCTTTGAAAGGTACCTGTGGCTAGTATTCTCAAGCTTACACATACCTTCATGTCCACTGGGATGGGTTCCCCTCTGTTGTTTTTTTTATCTCAGGCGTGGCCGGCACAGCTCAACTATTTTCTGTAAGATGTCCCTGTCCACCCTGTAATGCTCTACTATGACAGATCATGTAGCCCCTGGTAGGTTATCCTTGGTCTGATCACTCTTCTCCTCCTCCAGGGCCTGCAGTGGTTGTCAGGATCATCCTCCACAACACCTTCAGTCTCCAACAAATGGTGATGAATCACAGCTATGGCAGCTCCCAACAAGTACATTGTAAAAGTTCCCTGTCTGTTTACACCGATGGTGCAGTATTTGGGAATACACAGGTGTGCGTGAGGTGCCTTCACACTTTATACTATTGTGCTTTGAACACTGATGATGTCATAGGGTGTGTATGTACAATCGGAGCTGCAGGGTATCTTATGTGTTTTATCACAAGTACTGCTATTGTGGTGCTTTTGGTGTTGAATTACAGTTAGCTGCTGTGGATTACCTCTTGCCCTTCTCTTAGCATTTCTTAACATTTCCCCTCCCATTTTCTGGCATGCATCCAGCAGACTGCTTTCTTTTGTACATTCCAAGACCTGGCTTATCTTGCGAAATGTCTTCTATGTCCGATCTACTGCAGTTTGCTTTGCTCTGCAGTGACAGTACTCTTTTCTTTGCAATCCGACACCTCCCCTATCCTGTTCTGCAGGTTGCTGCTAGCAGCCTTGTTAGCTGCCGTCAATTGCCCACTTTGAGTTAATAGGTGTTAATTGCTCATTTGTACTTCAATTACCCTATTGCGGCATTTCCTTATTTTCTTCCCCTAACCTTCCTGTTTCAGCTGTGGTGCGTGGCACATACGTCCACTTACTGGGTTTTGGGCACGTTTTCATCCATGTACACATGCACTTTCAGGCACCATGTGTGCTCTCAGCTAAACAATGCTATACCTACATCCCCACCCCTATCCTGTGGCTTTGCTTAGCAATGGGCAGGCTGGTTTTGCATTGCTCCAATGTGCTTACACCTACGGTGGCACACCCCACTGCTGATGTCATGTATACCGCCAGACCACTCCTTGGTGTTGTAGCTCTGCGCAGTATGGTACATCCTTACTCTGGCGGGACGTTTGCGATTCACTATTACTTGCCTCATTTGCATGGCATTGACTACTAATTCATAGTTACTGCACCGATCACTGTCACAGGCCCTTAGCAACCCCTGCAGCTTGGTTGTGGTGTACCATTGCCTATTATGGTGAAACCATGATTTGTATTACATTGTGATTTTATGACATTTGTATATATTTTCCTTGTGTTTGCGCACACATGCCCTGCGGTTGTACTTTGCATTACTGTGTACATGACATTAAATGTTATATTTTAGGTGTTGTGCATCTTTTATTATGCCATTGGCTGTATATTTAGCCATTTGCATATGTTAACTTTGTAATACATGAGTCTGGTCCGCTTTCATAGATCCGATGTTCTGTTTGGCAAAATGTAAACCGTTTTTCTTTGGTATACATTTCTGTAGGCTTATGCTATGCCTGCATCACTTCATGAATCGCTATGTACCTTCATTTGCATGCTGCAGTACTGCACAAGGGGTGATTAGCATACCTGAGCCAAGGGCTGCGCAGATCTGGCGTACGCTGGTAGTGCAAATGGAATTGCATCGTACCTGAATCGCTCAGCAGCCATATTTGGCATTATACCACCTAAGCTATGCCTGCGCCTGGCGCAAGCTTCATGAATCCCGGGGCATGACTTTACCTGAAACCTGTGTGTCTGCTTGCTTGTTTATTTTGTAAAATAAATCACAATTTAACATGGAATGTGTGTGCCTGTGTACTTACTTATGTATGCATGAATGCAGGTTTAAATTGTATTGGCTGGTTCTAATTAGAAAAAAATGACTGCCTAGTCAGTATGAATATACATGCAAAAATCACTAATTTCTTGTGAATTTGTGACATTTCAGTTATAACTGAAGGCAAACCTCTCAGCCTGTGAGTATAGAGAGAAAAGTCTTGACAGACACATTTCATTGGCTAAATTAGTTACATAGTCCAAGATAAAAGACTAGTGAACAGTACATTTACTCAAAATTATTAACAAGTACAATAAGGTAGAAGCAGAAGACAGAATCCATATGGCTCTGGGATGATTGGTTACTCCCTCAAGAAATACCCTGTATGATTTCTCTTCCAACTATCATTAAAGAACAGGCTCACACTGCACTTTCCACATGTAAAAATACTGCATCAATGAGTCAATAATATCCATGCATGCCTTCTAAATAGCTTGAAACATGGCCTGTTAGGCCCATTAGAATCTCTGTTTAGCCATAGCCTCCAGATAGACTTCATCCCTGAGGAGTGGAGGACTACAAGTGTCATTCTACTACACAAAGGTGCACCATTAACTGACCCAGGGAACTACAGACCCATAAGTTTGTTTAATCTTACATGCAAGGTCATGGAAAGAATGGTCATGGGCCTGATGAACAGAGACATAGGAAATCTTAAAAAAACTGGACCCATCCCTGTTTGGTTTTGTCAAGGGAAATTAACGCCTGCTAAATCTGGTGAACTTTTTTGAGAAGATCACTAGAGCCAAGGATGAGTACAAAATAGTGCATACTGCCTAACTCAACCTGGCACAGGCATTTGAGATGATACCTCACTTGGGTATTTTAGACAAACTCCTTAATTTAGGCACAGATCCCTGTGTCAGCTGATGGATCGTCAAATGGCTCACAGATAGGACACATTAAGTTAAGTGGGGGAATCTACCTCCACCAATAGGCTTGTTAGTAATGGTGCCCCACATGGTTCATACTGGGATATCTCTGGTTTGGAATATGCTTCTCTGAAGTCAAGGCAAATGTAGAGGGTCTTTGGCTGACCAGATTTGCTGATGACTACAAGCTGGGTGCAATCAATGAATTCGCCAAAGATGTAGACATCCTTGAGGAGGGTGTGACAAACAACTGGTACCAAAACAATGGCCTAAAACTCATTGAAAAAAATGCATGATTGTACCCTTTGGAAAAATGACAACCCTTGTAAATTACAACATTGATAACTCTCAATTAAGATTAGAGTGGACCCAGTGATAAGGGACCTAGGAGCTCAGATTGACAGTAACCTGAACTTCAATCACCATGTGCCATGGTGGTGTGAACACCCTTCAACATGGTGCAACTCATAAGTATGTGCAAGGCATCCAGATCTAAGGAGATCATAGCCCCACTTAGGTCAGCTCTCATTAGACCAATAAAAGAGTACAATGTACCCTTCAGCATGTAACTAACCAGGCATTTGCCAGAAGCTAGAGCAGCCACACAAGTTACTCAATAAAAAACATACAGGGTGTAAATAACTTGTCCAATGTGGACCACCTCAAAGCCCTGTCCATGTACTGAGTCTCCTACAGACTACTAAGAGGTAATCTATGCCTACCCTGCAAGACATTCTTCCATCGAGTCCTGATTAATCTGCTATGCATTCAGAAAACAAACAGCACTAGAATTACCTGATCGAAGGATCTAACCTCATCTGTGACATAAGCAAAACATGCTGGAGGAACAGATATGTGTCTTAGAGATTACCCCTTCTCTGGAACAGACTCCCCATTCATGTGAAACAGAGCTCTTCTGTAATTCTATTCAAATGCAATTCAGACCAGTAGGTGGGAAACTTTAATTTCACCCCTGGCTTGTCAGCTGTGGTCTTTATGGACGGGAGCAGCTTGTAGATTCCCAAAGGCACAGGCATATGCCCAACACATACCACTCAACTGTCCCTGATTTTCAGGTACACCCCTGATTTTAACTCAAATTTTAGCTCTGTCCCTCTTAATCCCTCATAACACTAGTGCCTTTTGGAGGAAATGTGCTGAATTATATTTAATAAATAATGACAATGATTAAAAGTTATAGACTTCGGTTCCTTCAGGAAATGTATATTAATTCACATTCTCTTATCCTGTTAATGTCTCAAGTTAATGGAACTCCTATTTTAAAAGTGTCCCTGATTGTCCCTGATTTTTTTTAGATTTGTCCCTGATTCTGTTGAAATTTGTCCCTGATTGGTTGAGAGCTATGTGCCCACGTCATTCTAGTCTTAGAGCACTGATAATTATGAAAATTGGGGCAGGAATGGATAGGCTTAAAAACTTTGGTCATTAGCTAAGGAACTACTTATGATCCTATGAGTATTTATACAGTGAGTTGCAAATGCAAGAAATTGCTTTAATCAAAAAGTTGTGAAACAAAAACATGTTGGAATCCATAAATACATATAATAACCAAAATCAGTTATAGTGGAGTGTAGGAAAAGGTAGGGAACTGATTAGCAATGAGCTTCTTTAAGATATTAACTAACAGCAATAAGCAGTCCAAAAAGTACAGTTGTGTAAAATCTTACCATAACAGTAGATGTCCTTGCCTTCACTGCTGCAGTATACTTAACTGTATTGGATTCCCTGTCGCAGAAGCCTGATATCTTATAGGTTCATAGGTAGGTACTAGGCTATTATCCCTATGGCCTATATAAGCCTAGCCAAAAAGGTACCCTGGCTTTCACCACCAAAAAAATTATTTTCCTGTGCCCCTGTCGAGCAGAGCCACAGAAGTGATCCCTGGGGTGAATTTCCTATTTCCCATCCAATCATCAAGATTTTTCTTGAAGAGTGCTAATGAGGAGCTCTGTTTGACATAGATAGGTAGTCTGTTCCACAGTATGGGAAGTCTCCGGGACAGGAATCTATACCTCCAGCATGTTCTGTTTATTGTGGTGACAAGGTTTAGGTCCCTAGAGCACGTAGCTTGAAGGGATTGGGATTTCTTTAAGTGGAGCATGTCCAACAGCTCTGGGTTTGACATAGCTTTGTATGTTAGGCAGATATTGCCTCTGAGTAGGCGATATGTGATGGAGTAAAGCTGGAGTTTTTTTAGATGGTCTGCATAGGGCATCTGTTTGAGGTCAGTAATCCTCTTTGTGAGGTATTTCTGTGGCCTTTCCAGATGTTGTAGATGTCTTGTGAGGTACACACCAAAAGAGGCATTGTACTCTATAATGGGTCTAATGAGTGATGAGTAGAGGGGAACAATAACCTCTTTTTTTCTGGATGAGAAACCTTTTGTGATGAGGTGAGCCACGTAGAAGGATTTCCTGACCACTGTGGCAATGTGTGATCACTGTGGCAATGTGATTATCAAAGGAAAGATTACTGTCCACCTGTGTCCCAGAGTCTCTTATCACAGTTTTGGCATTACGTAGACTACCACTTATGTGGTAGTTCATGGGTACAGAGTTTTTACCAAAGGGGATAACAATACACTTTTTGGCACTGAGCTTCAGGCCATGGCTTTGACACCAGGCATCTGTCTCAGTGAGGCTCTTTTGTAGTATGTCCACATAGTTAGGAGTTTCAATTATGGCTCCTAGTTTGCAGTCATCTGCCAACTTTGTTAGCCAAAGACCTTCTGTGTTAGCCTGTACTTCTGAGAAGTAGATACCAAACCAGAGAGAACCCAGGACTGAACCCTGTGGTACTCCACTTGTCACTGGTCTGAAGTCAGATTTGGAGGCTGCTACTTTCACAGTGTGGGTTCTGTCCTTGAGCCACTTGGCAACCCATCTTGTGACATAGGGATTTATACCTAGTTTAGTGAGCTTATCTATAATTCCAGAGTGGGGGATGGTGTCGAAAGCCTTGGCGAGATCTAGATAAGCTGTGTGAACCACCTTACCCTCATCTATGGCTTTGGTTACCACTTCAAAGAAATCAATCAGGTTTAGGAGACATGATCTGCCTTTTAAAAACCCGAACTGGGTAGTGTCTAGAGTTTGGAGATTACCAATGTCTTTGTTTATGAGTTCCATGATGATACGTTCCATGGCCTTGCAGACCAGGCTTGTCAGGCTAATGGGGTGGTAGTTCCCGGGGTCCATTGTGGCTCCCCCTTTGTGGAGTGGGATAACCATCACAGTGCACCATTCAGTGGGCACAAAGCCTGAGGTGAGACTATGATTGAACATGGTACTTAGGTAGGGTGCCAGTTCATTCCGTAGTTCATGTAGAACGCAGCCTGGAATATTGTCAGGTCCCATGGATGCTGTGTTCTTGGGTTTGGATAGTGTGTTTTTTACCTATGCAGCTGTGATTACAGGAACTTTGCATTCTTCCATTATAGAGATGGGCCCTTTTGGGGGTGGGGGGGGGTAAAGTTAGCACTGAACCTATCTGCCAGGATGTTAGCCATATCAGTTGGTTCTGTATATTTACTGCCATTGTGCTGTAACTCAGAGCAGATCTGAGTGTTGCCATTGAGATTCTTGACATAGCTATAGAATGCTTTGTGGTTGTCTTTAGAGTCAGTGGCAATTTTGTTTTCGGAACTAGCTTTGGAGGATTTTATGGGGGATCTCAACTTCTTACTGAGGTTGACCAGGGGGAGAAGGAAGGGCCATATCTGGCCAGTTTTCCAAAGACTTCAGAATTTAAAAGGTATACTGAACATCAGCATATGCACCCTGCGTAGAGTAGGGCATAAAGGTGCGATTCAGGCTTACCAAACACAGAACTGATTGCCCCAAGAGGAACACCACTCCAAGCAACCCAAGAGGTAATGTGTACATCCAGGAAGGTTAAGAACTAGGGAGATGGAGGGATGTAGTGAATACTGCAGCAGTGAAGGCAAGGACATGTACCAGTATGGTAAGATATTACACAACTGTGCTTTGTCCTCACGTTCACTGTTGCAGGATTCTTAACTCTATGGGAGACTGCCTAAGCTGAAGACGAAACTAGGGGGGAGAAGGAAGGTGCAGGAGAATCCCCTAAAAACACGAAGAACTGAACTAGCAAAACCAGCCCTAGCTCTACAGGTACCACACAACTTGTAGTGCTTGAAGTCCAGGTAACTGATTCAAGAATAGAATTAGTATCTTAGCCTTTGAAAAAAGCACCAGAAGGAGCCACAGCTCTAGAATATGTCTTAGTTGGAAAAGGAAGGCTCTTGCTATGGCAAGTATAACAAAAGGAAATAGCCTTAAAAATCCAAGAAGAAATAGTCGGCTTGGATACAGCAAGCCTCAAAAAAATCTAGGATGAAAAGAAGCAAATAACTGATCAGCTTTTCTGATAGAGTTTATGTGGATATGACCAGGGCTAAGTTGCCTATGCATCTCCAAAGTATGCAGCTGTCAGTTTGCAGAGACTGGAAAAAAACTAGGCAGATTAATAGACTGATTACCAGATGGGTCATTAACTACCTTTGGCATAAAAGAAGGCTTAGTGTACAAGGACACTCTGTCCTCATGAAAAATAAAAAAGGAGGATGAGCCATAAGAGCCTGCAACTCAAACATCCATCTGCCAGAATAAGTGCTAACAAAAGAAGTCTTCCGGGAACAATTTTGCAAGGAAGATGAAGCAGCAGGCTCAAAGGGAGATTGAGTCAACTTCTCCAAAACAAAATTAAGATCCCAGGGAGGAGGAACTGGCTTCCTTAGAGCTCTAATATTAAAGACTCCTTTAAGAAATTGTTTCACCTCAAATCTAGAAGTAAAAGGAGGAGAAAAAGGCAGACAAGCAGAGACAGCTGATAGGTAGTCCTTAATAAAAAATAGGCCAAACCAGCATTGAGTAACTCACACAAATAAGAGAAAACCAAAGGAGCATCCTCAGTAAGTGGGTCCAGGTTATGAGAGAGACACCAAAAAAAAACCTCTTCCATTTGGATAAGTAGGATTTCCTAGTCACAGGTTTCCTGGCCTCTTACAGGACTTGCAGCACATCCTCAGAAAAAAATATGTCTATGAGGAATCAAAATCCTATCACCCATAGTGCCAGTTGAAGTATGGACAGGTGAGGATGGATATGAGATACCTTGTCTTGTGTGATTGGATTCACCCTGTGAGGTACCTTGTGATGATTGCCCATGGCTAGATGCAGAAGAGGGAACCAGTGCTGTCGTGGCCAAAATGGGGACACCAACAAGATTTTGGGAGCATCCTGTTGAATTCTGAACAGGACTTTCGGAATGAGAGGAAGGAGATGGAATGCATAAAGAACATCCCCTTCCAAGAAAATGAGAGGGCATCAACCTGCTATACCAGAGGACATGGGACTTTGGCACAAAGCAGAGGAAGTTGTCTGTTCAGAGGGGAGGCAAAAAGATCCACTTTAGGAGTACCCCACTGGTGGATAATGTCCAGAAATACATGCCTGTGAAGCATCCATTTGTGAGACTAAGTTAAAGATCTGCTCAGAGTGTCTGTCACAATGTTCTGACTGGAAGGGATATAAACTGCCTGAAGAGTCATTGGACACTTGACAGCAAGACCCCATACCAGAAGTGTCAACCAGCAAAGAAGATAAGGTCTCGTTCCTCCCCATTTGTTGATATACCACATCACTGTGGTATTGTCTGTGAATACCTTAACAGGCCCTCAAGAAGAGAGACTAAAAGGCCAGAATAGCCAGCAGAAGAGCTCTCATCATTTTGACATTGATGTGCTCCTTATGATGACAAGGCAACCATACCCCCTGTACCTTTAAGGCGCCAAAAGCCATCCCTCATCCTATGCCTGAGGCATCCATGAACAAATCCAGAGAGGGAAGAGGTGGATGAAAAGGAATCCCTGGATTCAGAGACAACTGCTGAATCCATGAGAAAAGTTCCTGTCTGGGGCAAGGAAGAAGACCAATTACAAATTCCAGAGAATGAGCATGTTGAAGCCACGCTGACTTCAGAAACCACTGAAACTTTCTCATATGAAATTTGG
The DNA here is from genome assembly GCF_019279795.1 of Protopterus annectens. Lineage (NCBI taxonomy): Eukaryota > Metazoa > Chordata > Ceratodontiformes > Protopteridae > Protopterus > Protopterus annectens. Next base: position 1,438,731,658 of record NC_056726.1, read on the forward strand.
CCAGAGGAAGCATTGGAATGGTGGATGCCATGAAATCCAGATCTCTCAGAAACTCCCTTGGGGAAATGGAAGCCAGAGGAAGAAAAGTGTGAAAGAAAGAAATGAGAGTCAAAGCCTTTGGAGGGGGCAGTGATGCAAGCATTGGCACCATAGAAAAAACATGATCTTGAGATGGAGTCTGAGAAGACTTTTTGAAATTTATAGTGAACCCCAGGCTCTGAAGAGGAGATACAGCAAACTGAAGATTTTGCAAAAGTGTCTCTGGAGAGGACACCTGATTCAACAGGTCATCCAAGTATGGAAATATTCGGATTCCTTGAAGTCTGCAAAAGACAATCACAGGAGCAAGGAATTTGGTGAACACCCTTAGGGCAGTGGAAAGGCCAACGGCAAAGCAGAGAACAGAAAATGCCAGGAAGCAAAAGAGCAATGCAAAAACTTCTTGAAAAAAGGACAGTTCAGAACATAGAGATAAGCATCCTTGAGATCCACAAACAGCATATAGGCCCGAGGGAGCAAGAGAAGAAACAGAATCTGAAGGGACAAAATCTGAAAGGCAGGTACCTTTAATAAAGTGCTTAGGTGAGAGAGGTCTAGAATAGGTCTCCAAGTGCCCTCTTTTCTGGGCACTAGAAACAGTCGGGAATAGAACCTTTTCCCCATTTGGGACACAGGCACCTCTGGAATAGTACCCTTAGACAAGAGATCTTGAAGAATCTTTGGTAAAAAGAGAATATGTCCCCGAGGTGGCTGAGGAATGCCCATAAATGGAGGACAGGCTTTCCGCACCATGAACTACCCTTGAAAAATGATTGGCAGAACCCAACAATACTGAGTGATCTCAAGCCAAACCAGAAAAGAAAGAGAAAGGTGGTTGGGAAGGGATGGGCAGTCACACAGCACCTGGTTTGTCCAGAAAGGTAGGCTTTGGAGTCCCTGAAAATTGAGTAACCTTAACAGAAGGAGTCTGTTCGGCACTCTTCTTACCATTAGTAGAAGGGTAGGATAGCCTACAAACAAAGGCAGGCTTAGCAGGATAATTTCTCTGAAATTTAGGCACAGGAGAAACAATCACATGTTTAGGTTCCCATAATACCTTACCCTTATCCTGAAGGGACTTAAACCAACCAGCAGCAGTTTCCCCAAACAAAAGTTGAGAATCCAGAGTAGCATCCATCAACTTAGCTTTAATATCGTTAGGTAGAGGCTGAAGCCTAAGCCAAGAATAACTCCTCATAACTGAACCAAAAACAGCAGCCCTAAAAGAGGTATCCACTGCATCATAACCACATTTAATAGAATTACGAATGACTTGAGAGGAAGTCCCTAGCAAGGAAAGAACAGAAGTTTTACCCTCAGAGTCTGAAAAATCAGAAATAAGCTGACAAGCCTGAGAAAAAGAGCCAACACATACGCAGACATTTGGGTCTGATATTTAATAGCCCTAAAAGCTAGGGCAGCAGAAGTGTAATCCTTTTTGCCCAGCATGTCCATAGTTCTGCTTTCCTTGTCAAAAGGCAATAACTTGGGTGAAGGAATCAGTTGAGATGGCTTATCAGAGGCTATGGACACTACCAAAGATCAGCTGCAGGACATTTACATAAAAAAGAACAATCCTCAGGAACCGTATAAAACCTGTCAGGCTTCTTGGGAGCAGAGGGAGAGAATCAGGTGTCTGAGAGGCTTGCTTGAAACAGTTTGATCTTTTAAAGGGTATGTTCCTTAATAGAAGATACCCACAGGACTTGGTGAACAAATTGCAGGATGAAATTTGGACTGTCAGGGGGTGACCAATATCCTCCTATGAGTCTTTCTAACTTGGTGCAGTTGCAGAATGGTACCAGTACATCAGACAACAAACACAACATGGCTTTACACTATTCCCTTGATGCTGGAGATATCCATAAGATTGTACAGAGGAACTGGTACCTGCTTTCTAGTAATGTGGATATCAACAAGCATTTTGCTACTGCTCCATCATTTACTTTTAAAAACAAGAACATAAAGTCATTACTGGAAATGCAGGTGGGAGGTTGGCCCACTCACCACTAGGAAATGTGAACACTGCAATCAATGTCCCTTTATTTGTTTATCCCCAGGTGACACGTGGCTGTCCAGGTTGACCACTGTTTGCCATGGGGGCAAGTTTAACTATGACTCTGAAAGGGTTGTTTATTTTGCTCTATGTGATTCATGCATGGCCTTTTACATTGGTAAGACTGTCAATTCCATCAATAAAAGAATTTACCAACATGACTACAGTATCAGGAAAAGTTACAACAAAAGTGCCCTGGCTAGACACGCTGGCTGTGTTCTGGTTTTAGACAGTTTAAATTTTTGGTTTTAGAGTATGTCAAGATTGGTGTTTTTCCTGGTGACTGGCAGAATTTTTTACTGCAGAGGGAAATGTTTTGGCAGCTACACTTTGATGCTTTCAGTTTTTCAAGTTTGAATGAAACTATTTCTATATCAAGTGAGCTTTAAAGAACGGCTAATATTCTCTAAAATTACATTTTATTATTGTGATATTTTACATTCTGCATTTTATTTTGTATTTTTTAACGGCATTTTTTATGTTAGAAATGTTGCATCAGCAGTTTTGTGGATGATTTCTCTAATTTGAGGAGGGGTTTATCACTTGTTTGGTGCCTTGTTTATACATAAAATGATTTCCTGTTTGCTGTTCTTGGTTCTGATGATGTCACTTTGTGATGAAAGTGCTTAACCAACAGTTTTTTGTACTACGGTAAATAAAGTTTGTTGGGTTGCTCTTTGGACTATTTTATTTACTTTTTTGTTATTTTGCCTACAGTTTACGTTCGTAACCATTTCTGATATACTCGCTAAAGATATTATGGAAGGAATCTCCCATCCCGAGGGTCAGCCATTAGGGATGAAGGTGGGAAAGGTATGATAGGAAACTTCTGCTGTCCAGCCTTTGCCTGGTGTTTCTCCTGAGGTCATTGTAAAGCCAGAAGCTCACCCAGCTGTGTTGTCGGATTTCTCTGCTGCAACCATGTTGGAGGCAAGTGCAGATCTAAATGGCAGCATGTCTGAAGAGGCTTTGCAGGCATCCATCTCAGATGTTCAGAGGGAACCATGGTTGATTTTTTCTGAGAGTCCTAGGGGAATTCCTCAGTTTCTAGTCAGTGAAGAAGTTCCTGCTATGTTTCTTGACTGTTGAACTGGATCTGAGCCTTCTCAGGACATTCCATTAAAAAAGAAAAAGAAAATTAAACATGTTTCTTCTGCTTTTAAGGGATCCACAGAGTGAGTGGCAGGCTTTTACTCAAGGGTTATTTTTTGCCTTAATGTCCTTAAAGCCTTCTTATGGGGTTTCAGTACCTGCTCCTCCTTGGTCCTCTACTCATCTTAAAATACCTAGAGACCAGGATTCTACTGAGGATGTGTTGGTTTGTGCTTATGAATCCCTAACTTATTCTACTTAAATTCCTTCTCCTTTGGACTATGGGTCAGAGGAGGAAGAATCTATTTGTCCTGATGTTCCTTTGGAGGAAAGTTCCTTTTGGGACACACTGTCTAGCAATGATGGATTTTGTAAATGGGATTGCACGCAGGTCTCTGATATCCATAAAAGGCGTTGTCCTAAGCCTGCGGCTATTCTTCCTGTCTTTGCTTTTATACATAAAAGGATTTCCTGTTTGCGGTTCTTGGTTCTGATGATGTCACTTTGTGATGAAAGTGCTTAACCAACAGTTTTTTGTACTACAATAAATAAAGTGTGTTGGATTGCTCTTTGGGCTATTTTTACATTCGTTGTTTTGTTATGTTATCTTTGATGAGTAGATTAAGACTCTGGTTCTCAAGATACAAGGAAAGGGAAGAAAGTCTACTGTGAAGGTTTTTTTGGAACAAACAACTGACAAATAGAACAAGACGTATGGTCATGAGAAGTGCCTAAGCAAAAAGACGCATTGTTTTGGTCTCTATAGTGAATCTGTCTCCCACACTGGCATTTACTCTTCCTGCATGACATTAACCTCAAGGAACACAAAAAACAAGAAAAAACAAAATCCCCAATGGGACACTCATCTTGCTAAAACAACAAAAAGGCATAGAAAGTCCCTGGAGAATGAAAATGCATTCAACTGGCATTAATCGGACACAGGTGAACAGACCAACTGTGTAAAAAATATGTTCAGACTGGCAGCAAAGAAGTTCTGTTTTTGGTAAGCCTGAATGTCACCTTTATACCCTTTGTTACACAGGGTGTGCATGGTGACATTCGGCATACCTTTCAAATTCAGAAGTCTTTGGAAGACTGGCCAGACGTCAGGCTTTCGTGGCAGGGAATTCAATATAGTCAAAAATACTACAGCAATTAATCTAAGGACATCTTCAGATGCTACTGAGGAAACAAACTCATTCAGGCTTAGTTACTGAAGTAACCTGGCTTTAATTTATGATAACTGCTTTTCTCCGCCAACTGGACTTCATCAGATCAACTTTTTAATACTGACTTGCTGCAGGGTCCAATTGCATTGTGTATTTCCTGATGCTATGATTATATGATCTGTATGCACTGTCCCACTGGTACACCCTTCCACAGTTAAGTCAAAATCCACAAACCATCAGATGCAACTATCAGTTTATTTGAAGACTTCATTTGAAGTATTCTCATACAATTCTATGATGACGTCTTAGAACTGAAGTCCAGCTGTAACACCCAAAATATTGACATAGCTAGTAGTTATGCAAGTAATCTACTGTATATGAGCACTAACATGGCAGTTCCTAGAAGAACTAAACAAAATGGGAAACTCAAGACAACATCATCATGGCGCTCCACATGCATAAATAAATATAACAATAGAAACAAGCATCTTAGAATATACTGAAAAACAAAAGTCTCACAAATCAAAGTCAGAGTTCAAAAGTTAATGAAGGTACTGAAAAAGTACCATCAGAAAAACAAAGGCATCCTATGAAATTAGACTAGCATTAGAAGCTAAAGACAATTACAAATTATTTTCATTATATCAGGAAACAAATGAATAACAACTAACATTGACCAGAACTTATTCAAAATGTCACAGTCTACTTGGATCCAGTGGATACCGCCATTATACTAGCTCACAGATTCAGTACAAATTTCATCCCTGAGACAATAGTACAAAAACTCACATATCCACAAGGATCTAAAACTCCCTATAATCACTGAAGAGCACTTGCTAAAGGTACTTTCTAATACCAAAACTGCCTTTTCCTTGGACCCAATAACACACCTGGCTGCCTGATCAATGCACTAAACATGCTCTGGTGGACCCATGTCTATAGCTGTTCATCCTGAGCTTAGCCACTGGCTTTGTCCCCAAAGTATGGCAGACAGCAGCTGTGATGTCATTTCACAAGGGTGCCCCCACCACAGACAAGGAAGCCTGATGAGCCTCATTTACATGGCCATGGGATTCATCATAAATGACACAAAAATCTATGATATTAAAAATGTATAAGACTTGACCCCAGCAGTTTGGCTTTGTTAAAAGTAGGTTCTGTCTAATACAAATTAGCACTAATGCAAAAATACAAAAGTGTTGCATTTAGAAAACAATTACTTCACCCCAGTTTATAGTATAGACAACATACCATTCCAAAACAAAGATGTTGTGAGAGACCCTAGAACATAGGTCGATAACTTCCTTTCCTTTGATCATTATGTTGTAACAGTGGTTAGGATATCCATTCTATCTGGCACAGCTGATCAAAAAGGGGGTTTCTTCTAGATCCAAATAAGTCCTGACTCCTGTATATTCTGCAGTAATCTGGACCATCATAGTATGTAATGTCCTGTTTAGGATATATTTAACAGTAGCTATAGCTAGCAGTTGGAGAGATGTTAGATGCTCTTCAAAAAACAAAAAAAACAAAACAAAAAAATATATATATATATATATATATATATATATATATATATTTATTTATTTATTTATATATATATATATATATATATATATATATATATATATATATATATATATATATATATATATATATATATATATATATATATATATATATATATGTGTATATATATATATGTGTGTATATATATATATATATATATATATATATATCAGGCCTAGAAGAACCAAGCTACTAGGAGTGGCTGGAGGTTCTGTCCCTGTATTAAGTGTCCCACAGACTCCATAGTGGAAATGTGTGCCTTGCAAAAAGAAGGGTTTTGACATTTTTCTAATACCTTAAGAAAATCAAAATAATAAAAAAGGGTATACTGAGCTAAGAAAAATTAACTATTCAAAGTTCTTGTACACAAAATAAATTCCGATACTTATGTCCAAATAATTCATCATGGTTGTCAGATGAGAAATGAACAAAATCATCTATTACCACATTCCACCAAGATTACACAAGCGTACAGTAAACTTATTCGCCCTTGTCCAATTACCAGTGCACACATTTGCTATCTACAACTTTTTGAAGATACACGTGGATTATCTGGTGACGCAAGGCAACAAAATACTGCTGCATGTAAATAAACACTTTATGTGAAAACATCACTCAGACATCATATTTGCCAGAAGATAAGGAAAAATATATGACAGAGGGGCTGTCGTCTCAGATACAGTACCTGTCTACATCTCTAAATGCATGTTCCTTACCCCTCAAAACATATACTATGTACAGATGATGTTACTCACAGCAGTGAATAAAAGGAAGCCAACAACATTGAGGATAGCATGATAAAAAAGAACAAATTAACTGAATTATAATCACTTACATCATTGCAAGATGTACTCAGAATGTTTATGCACAGTAATGCATGAATAATAGCATACACATGGAATTCTATAATCAAATTACAAAAACTCAATAAAAGTCCTGCATCTAGGTCTTTTACTACTTAAACTGATTGTTTCTGATTCCATCTTGCTTTGTATTATGTAAACCGTTTGAGAAACCTTGAGACCCTAACTAGGTTAATGGGGATTAATAAATACTAGTCCATTTTTCCAGTAGGCCTGTGAACTCTCTTACTGTGGATTTAATATGCAATGAATCATCTATTGAAGATTCAGCTAGCAGCACCCATGTTCCTGTCCTCTTTCCACAAACAAGACACGATTAATATCAACTAACACATGTATACATACACTGACTCTAATAAGCAAATACTCTAATTTGTACAAATAAAATCATACAGAATGACTTTCTGTTAAATGAGAATGACGTCTAAAACAAGTCCAACTGGTCAGAAGAAAAAAATGAAATAATAATAATCCCAAAAGTTGGAAAACCCTGTTCACACACAGAAATACATGCCCGCCCAAACCACAGTTAAAGTAGGAAACCGAGTCCACAAATAAATTCCAATATTTATTTATTTATTTTATTTTACATTTGTTAACTGGGAAGGTCTGACTGGATATATGTCCATTTTCAGTGGAGGCCCAGGGAGAAAAGATCCATACAGTAGACATTAGATAGAACAGCATCATACACTGTAAAATACAACAGAGAAATGCAATCCAGTGAGATGTTTTACTTATTTACATAATGAAACCATTCCACTATTATAATAATTCAAGACAGAGGTTATACATTATATTTGTAGGTCATTTTCCAAGTTCCCAGCCCAACATTCAAGAGGTTCATATATGTTTGTATGTTTCTTTGTAGGTTACATAATATACGTTCTCGATTTCACTTAAGCACATGTTAGTACAGGGTAATATAGGTTAGGATTCAGAGACACTACTAAGAGACCCTAGTTGGGTGCACAGTAGTAAAGTGTGGGGAATTAGTCGGGGGGGTAGAGCAAAGACAGTGTCATCTCAAAGTGAAGAATTGAGTAAGGTTCTTTTTAAGTTGGGTTGTTGAGGGTTGTAAGGATAGTTCTGTAGGAAGAGAGTTCCAGGCTTTACCAAATGAGTTCATAAACAGAGCTTCCCCAGCTGAGTTGTTCGCTTTGAATGTGAAACCTTACATTTTGTTAGAGGATCAGAGAGTTTTAAGGTTATGGTAGGGGGTGATGAGAGTTTTAAGATCGGATGTCCATTCTGGCTGGTAGAGAATCTTCCCGGCAATTATTAGTTGGTTAGGTAGTTCAAGCCAGCTTATTAGTTTGAGGTTGTGGCAATGATGGGTCCTATAGGCAGATGCGGTGGAAAATCTGGCAATGTGATTATAGCAGGTTGTGAGCTTGTTCAGGGAGGTTTTACTCAGGTTGGTGAATAAGGGGGAGGCGTAGAGAAGTCTGGATAGGAGATGAGTGTGAGCAAGAACAGTTCTGGCTAGGGGAGTTAAGAAGGGTTTGATTCTATGTAGAGAGCTAAGTTTTTTATTTACTGTTTTGATGGTGTGGTCGATATGCAAGTCAAACTTTAGGTTGTAGTCGACTATAGCTCCTAGTAGTTTGGTTGAGGGGTCTGGTGAGATAATAGTGCCATTGTTAGATGAAATGGAGAAGGTTAGAGAGGAGGTTTTACAAGATGGGGAGAACAACAGCAGTTTGTTTTTTTGGGGGTTTAGTATGACATGGCGATAGAGGAGCCAATTTTCAACTATGCTAAACGTGCTTTGAGATAGTGTCAGTAGTTCTTTTGGGGTTGTGGCAGAACAGATTAGGGCTGAGTCGTCTGCGTATTGAATACAGGTAGTGCCTGGTATTACTTCATGCAAGTCATTAATGAATATGGAAAATAGGAGGGGCCCTAAGATGGATCCTTGGGGGACTCCAAGTGTTATAGGTAAGAGGGTAGATAAGTTATCTTTCCACAGGACTGCCTGTTTTCTACCTCCCAGATATGACTTAAACCATTGTATAGCATGGGTGTCTAGGGAGATTTTTTCTAGAGTTTGCAGGAGAAGTTGGTTTACCATATCAAAAGCTTTGGAAAGATCTAGGAAGATGGCTGAGGAGAGTTTATTGCTATTACGGTTATGATTTATGGCATTGGTGAAGGAGAGTAGGGCAGTGGCAGTACTGTGGTTTGGTCTGAAGCCATGCTGAGAATTTGACAGGTGATTGTTATCAAGAAGATAGACTAGGAGTTGTTTTTGGATACATTTTTCCAGGATTTTGGCTATAGGAGAGAGTATTGCTATGGATCTGTAGTTTGACATGTCGGTGCAACTGCCTCAATTGTGGAGTGGAATGATATGGGATGCTTTCCAGGTAGTGGGAATGGTAGCTTCAGATATGGATCGGTTGATCATAATGGATATAGTGTGGGCTACAGCATCTGCTGCTTTTTGTAGGTAGTCTGCTGGTAGGAGATCTGCAGCAATGGTAGTTGGTTTTAGTTTTCTAATTAGAGTAAGGATAAATGAAGTTGAGACTAGTTGAAATTTGAAGGTGGTTTGGGTAATGGGTGTAGAGGCAGAGGGATTTAGTGGACTGGGGGATAAGTTATTGACTAGGTTTTGGATATTTTCTGTAAAGAAGCTATTGAAGGAGTTGGCTACCTCTGCTGGAGAATGTGAGGTGTAAGTTGAGGAGCCAGGGGTGGTAGATAGTCCTGGATGGAGCAGTGTGTTTAGAGTTATCCAGAATTTATTTGGTTTGTTCTGGTGTTTTTGTTGTAGGTTGTGATAGTAGTTTTTTTTGTCAGTTGTGACAGTTTTTTGTGTCATTCCTTAATTGACTATAATGGAGTTGATCTGTGAGGTTTTTTGAGGCATGCCAAGTGGCCCAAGCTTTATTTCTTAGTAAGATTTTTTGCCTAGTTGCAGCTGTAAGCCATGGGGTGCTTTTGGTTTTAGTCCTAATGGTACAGGCTGGAGCGTGGCTGTCTAGGATGGATACGAATTTAGTATTAAACCTTCCTCTAGTGAAAGATGCTTAAGTACTGACCAGTTGCAAAGTTTAAGGTCTGTTTGGAAATTCTTAAGGTTAAAATTTTTCTTGTTCCTGATTGTTTTGTAGGTGGGTTGTTTGTGGATTTCAGCCTTTTGCCTGATAATATAGGTGAGATGGTGATCACTTATGTCATCAGGCAAGGTTCCAGCTTTATACATGAGTGGGTGATTGTTAATAAGTATCCAATCTAATATAGTTTCTTTATTGTTAGGTTTAGTGATCCTGGTGGGAGAGGATATGACTTGTGAGAAACCATAAAGGTTAATGTGGTAAGTGGGGGGTTCAGAGGAGCATGAGTACCAGTCTATATTGAGATCTCTGAGTACAATGGTTTTTTGGGGATAATTATTTGATAGCCAGTTTAGTATGTCCTCAAGTACTGATACGTTTTTGCCTGGGGGATGTAGACACAGATACTACATATACTTTTGCTTTTATTGATGTGGAGTTTACTAGTAATGATTTCAGCATTAGTATTTTGGAAAGGTTGATGGATGTCAGTGGTTATTTCTAGCATGGATTAGTAGAGAACTCCTACCCCCCTCCCTTTTTAGCAGTACAGTCATGTCTAAATATATTGTAACCTGGTGGCATGACCTCATTATCTAAGGTGCTTGGTTTGAGCCAGGTTTCAGTGAGACAAAGAACATCAGGAGAAAGGTGATCTAGTAGGACATGGAGGTGTTGAACTTTATTATTTAGGCTTCTGATATTTAGATGGCTGACCAGGAGTGAATTTGGAGTTTTTTTATGGTATGGGTTATAGGGGATGAGGTAGTATTGATGCTAGAGTTACTGGTAGAGGATGGATGCGTCTATATTAGAAGACCAAAAGATTACTTCAGCGAATGCTAACATGAGCAAAAATGCTGTTAATCAAACTGCTGATTGTGGGGGGCTGCACCCCCCCCCACACCCCCCTCTAACTATATATTCCAAATCCGAGATCACACTACAGTGAGGAAAGGGCAGAAATCCCACTCCTCACTGTACCACGACCCCACAAACACCCTTTTGTTTACCAGCGTTTTTGCTGATGTGAGCATTCGCTAAAGTAAACATTTGGGTTTGGGTGGATGTCTCCATCTATGGTGAGATTACTTTGAGATTTAATGATTAATTTCAGAAATTTATAAAGAAGGCTTTGGTATTTTTTTTAGTTTTTGGGTTGATGTATCGATTTCTAATAGCATTGATGAGGTGTTTGTTAGATGGGGTAGCTAAGGGGGGAGTAAGTAGATGTTCTAGCTGATTAGGTACAGGCAGTGTGATAGTATGGCTTCTTAGGGAGTGAAAACCATGAATCACTTGTTCGTAAGCAGTTAGTATATAAGGGATAAGCAATAGTGGTATTATGGAGTAGGTCAACAATAAGTTGAATGCAGGTAGTATTGGGGCCATGGTGGGGTAGAGGTAATGGGGTCTGAAGTAGAAGGATAGTATTTAGTCTGGGTGTGGTGGTTTGTGTTAATTGTTTGTTGGTTTGTTGATTGGTTGTTAAGAGTGGGGTGTGGCCAGGTAGTATAAGTGTAGATGTGCAGGGGGCGGGTGGAAATTGGGGGCAGGGTAGGGGAGCGGAGTGAGCCCGCAGGGCAAATGGAGCAGGAAGAGCCAAGAAGAAGTGAGGACTGTAAAAAACTATCAGTAACTGTAGCCCATAGACTTAAATAAAGATTTGGCTGGAGCTATGTTGTAAGGGAAGTAGTGTAGGCAAGAATTTAAATTTGGGTTGGCTAGTCCAGGAGGGAAGAGGGAGTTAGCAATCAAACAAATAGAGAGAAATAGTGGAAATAACTGCTATCCTTAGGTAGAAACTTTGGTAGAATAATGCTGTGTGAATGGTTTGCTGTCGTCTATGCTGTCACCTAGTGGCAAAAGGAGATGGCAAACTGAAAGATAGAGTAGTTCTCATACACTATAATAAGGCTATATTAAAAACTTAGATTCCTTAAGAAACAAATTGCAACAAATGTACACTTAACGTGTCTTCCTCAATGTGCATGCACAATACAAAAGCTGAAAATCAGTAATTCATCACAGTTCAAGAAAGTCTCTCAGAAGTAATACATGTTGTACATACCTACAATATTCAGTAGTTGTCTGGTGCAGTCATATCATATTGTGATGTTGCAGCAGTCTTCTACAAAGTTGATTTCTGTTTTTGAAACACCCCCCAGTAAAGAAACCACCATAAAAAACTTCTCCAAAGCCAACTTCATGCTACTCAAGTCAGAAGTGACAAACTTCATGACACCCATGCAGACGGGAACTGAAAGTTCAACTGCTGAATCCTACACTAAGGCACTGTACGAGCACATCCACTCATGCATGAATCGTGCCATCCCAAATAGAACCAAAATGCACTCATCCAAAAAAAGGAAGCCAATCTGGTGGTCCCCTGCCATAAACAAAATTTACAACAAAAGGAAGAAACTTTTGCAGAAAAGAGGAAAATCACAGGATGCAAAAAACTCCCTTACTAGCCTCAGTAAGAAACTGAGATGCCTCATAAAATCCTCCAAAGCTAGTTATGAAAATAAAATTGCCAAAGATTCCAAAGACAACCACAAAGCATTCTATAACTATGTCAAGAATCTAAATGGCAATGCTCAGATCTGCTCTGAGCTAAAACAGAATGGCAATAAATATACTGATCCAAAGGATATTGCCAATATCCTGGGAGATCGATTCAGTGCCAATTTCACCCCCCTCTCACCCCCTAAATGGCCCATCTCAATACCGGAAGATTGCCAAATTCCAGTAATAACGGCCACACAGGTACAAAACGCACCCTCTAAAGCCAAGAATACAGCATCCATGGGACCAGATGACATCCCGGGCTGTGTACTACATGAACTACAATATGAACTGGCACCTCACCTAAGTGTCATGTTTAATCATAGCCTCACCTCAGGTTTCGTGCCCACTGAGTGGCTCAGACCTACAGTTATCCCAATCCACAAGGGGGGATCCACCTTGGATCCCGGAAACTACCGTCCCATCAGTCTGACAAGCCTTATCTGCAAGGCCATGGAGCGTATTATCATGGAACTTATAAACAAAGACATTGGCAACCTTCAAACACTGGACCCCACCCAGTTTGGGTTTGTGAAGGACCGATCTTGTCTCCTGAACCTGATTGACTTCTTTGAATCAGTCTCCAGAGCCATGGACAAGGGTAAGGTGGTCCACACAGCCTATCTAGACCTTGCCAAGGCCTTTGACACCATCCCCCACTCTGGAATCATAGATAAACTTACTAAGTTGGGTATTAATCCCTATGTCACCCAATGGGTTGCTAAATGGCTTGCTGATAGAACCAACACTGTAAAAGTAGCCGACTCCAAATCCAGCTCCAGACAAGTGACAAGTGGAGTACCTCAGGGTTCAGTCCTGGGGCCGCTCTTGTTTGGCATCTACTTCTCTGAAGTACAGGTCAACACTAAGGGACTCTGGCTAACAAAGTTTGCAGATGACTGCAAACTGGGAGCCATTATTGAATCCCCAAATGATGTGGATACTCTACAAAAGGGCCTTACAGAAACAGATGCTTGGTGCCAGAGCCATGGGCTCAAGCTCAATGCCAAGAAATGTATTGTTATCCCCTTTGGGAAAAAACATGTATCCATGAATTACCATATAGGTGGCAGTACACTAAACACAGAAAGTGTGATAAGAGACTTAGGGACACAGGTGGACAGTGGTCTCACCTACGATAACCACATCGCCACAACAGTCAGGAAATCCTTCTATGTAGCACACCTCATCATGAAGGGCTTTTCATCCAGAAAAAAGGAAGCCATTGTCCCACTGTACTCATCCCTCATTAGACCCATTATAGAATACAATGCCCCATTTGGTATGTACCTCTCAAGACATCTGCAACAACTGGAAAGGCCTCAGAAATATCTCACTAAAAGAATCACAGGCCTAAAGCAGATGCCCTACGCTGACCGCCTTAAAAAACTCCAGCTATACTCTGTCGCATATCGTCTACTCAGAGGCGATCTCTGCTTAACATACAAGGCCATGTCAAACCCAGAGCTGTTGGACATGCTACACTTAAAGAAATCCCAATCCCTCAGAGCTACATGCTCCAGGGATCTAAACCTTGTCATCACAATAAACAAAACATGCTGGAGGGATAGGTTCCTGACCCAGAGACTCCCCAGACTCTGGAATAGATTGCCCATACATGTCAAGCAGAGTGCCTCTTTGGACCTCTTCAAGAGGAACCTTGACGTTTGGATGGGAGAAAGGAAATTCACCCCAGGGATCACGTCAGTCACCCTGCTAGACAGGGGTCCAGGAAAGTAAATAATGTGGGAAGAAATAGCCAGGGAATTGTTTTGGCTAGGCTTGTATAGGCCCTAGGGCTGATAGCCTAGTACCAACCTATGAACCTATGAAACGGCCCCTCAAAGACCTACCCAGTGTTCATTATACAAAACAGGGTTGTTGTGTCTTTCGGCTTTTCCCGCTTAGGGGTTCGCCACAGCGGAACTCCGGTCTGCTAATGATTGGCAGTGGATTTTTACGTGCCGAGTTGCCAGCCCTGACGCACAACCTTCGATGAAGGCACGCCCATTCACGCAAGTCTCCACACAGAAGACGCTCTAACTGGGAATTGAACAGGACAACGTCTTATTGTGAGGCGACAACGCTACCACGGCACCACTACCGCATTATACAAAACAGGGTAATTTTCCAAATTCATTCCTCAAGGGGTTTAAACTCATAATTCTTCCTTTCCATAAAATTCATTCATCTTTGTTGCAATTGTATGACAAGAAGCAGTAATAGAAAAAGATTACACTAAACTCGAATCCAACCTTTCCTCTGACTGTGATTTCTCGAAGTAGACAAAACATATTTTCAAAGCTGAAAATATGCCCCTCCGATATCTTCTTTACTATGTTTTACACACTGAAACTGCTATTCTGTTTAGGTGAAGCACCAATATCAGGGAAATCTCTCAGTCATACAGAGCAGTACTCAATCTCCACTGCTTCATTAAAATGAATGGACACGTTATCACCTCATTTCACACTTATTGTGAAATTCCATTGGCTGCATTTGCTATTGGAGTAAAAGCATGCATAATAATTAGGTAGTTAGTACTGGATCACATTCCAAAATAACCTAAATTTGAGGGATTCTGCTAGCAAATGCATAGTTTAAGTTAGAAGAACGTAAGCACTGAAAATGAGTGTTCCACTAAGTATTTATACTCAAATAATGAAATTGTCTTGATTTATTATGTAACCCATTATAAAATAATATGTTAGTCAGTGTTAGATCATAGGAAGTTACCAGGTTAATGGCCCTAGGGACCTTACAAGCCTAGCCAAGTTCTAACCTTATTTCCATGATCAGCATCTATTGCCCCTGTCCAAGAGGGACACAGATGGAACTTCAGGGGTGAATTTACGGTTACCCATCCAATCGTCCAGACTGCATGTGAAGAGGGCCAATGAGGTACTTTATTTGACATGAAGTGTGTGTCTATTCCAAAGGTGTTGCAACCTCTGGGAGACAAATCTGTCCCTCCAGCAGGTTCTATTAATGTCATGTACCAGGTTAAGGTCTTTAGAGCAAGTAACCCGTGTACCAATTGACTTGGGGATATGCAGCATTTGCAATACAGCAGGGTCAGAGATTACCTTATATGGAAGCTCCTGACTCCATTTCTTATTGTATCCTAGTGACTGCCTGGGTCCCTTCATGTTCCTCGTCCTGCATGCTGCACTACAATGGGTTTGAGGAAGATAATGTTTACCTGATTCAATATCTGGCTCCCTGGCAGAATGAAGGTTATAGTTGGGTTACTATAACAGAATATCAATTTGTTCAAAGGAAAACTTGTGACTGTTAATGCAAATGCATGTAAAATATATTTATTTATAGTTCTTTGTCTTCCCAAACACAGAGGCTACAGTGAATTATAATGTAACAAATATTACTCCTATTGCTAAAGAAGACTTCATGGATCACATGAGGAGAGGAACATATCTGGTATAGTGACAGGAGGAAACAGCTTGTCTGTAATTCCTAAGACAAAAACATGTTAAAACACAAGGATGTGTATAAGTGTACTTGGAGGCAGAGCACTTTGGTCCAAATGTTGATGGCTGGCTTTTCAGTCATGTCATCAAAAGTGAAAATATGTGCTGTGGGTAGTCAGATCAAGAGAGGTACACAGCTATCAAGTAAACAGCAGTTAGTGCTGTGTTGGATCACTTGGCAGGGGTGATTGCTATATAGATCCAATAAACTGCAACATGCAGAGAGGGTATATTGGCAATGTTTAGCATATGCAACTGTGTGGAATGAGTTCAGAAGACCTCCCATATAAATGGAGAGACTGGGAATAGGAATCCAGAATGGATCCTGTTCAACATTTCAGTAACTGAGGTGGTGGCAAGCAGGCTAAAGTTATCAGTACTTGTCTTGAAAGTAGCATAAATTCTACAGATGGCCCCCGAAGTGGGACAAGTTATCTGGTAAAAAAGGAATACAGGAGGCAAAGGCAACAACCTTGCATGCCCTGCCTTTCTGTCTCCATCAGAAAGGAAGCATGTTTGACAGAATACCATGATACTGCATTTTCAAAAATGCATCTCAGTGATCAAACAATATACTGTTAGTTGTAAGACACATGCTATACCCTCCAACAATACCCTTTGCTGTACTGAGACTTCATACATGTTTTATAGTGTCATAGCTTGCTAGTGATGTGTTGTATGCATGGAAGTACCTGTCTTAAAAATCACCTTCTGGACCAAGGTTATATGAAGGGAGACATTATGCAGCTCTTGAAATATGTATCCAAGGATGGTAGTAGCCTAGCAATGAGCAACATTCTGGATGATACTGCAATACAAACAGAAGATGATTAACTTTAATAAATGGCTTAGTTTCTGGTGTCATTCTGAGGGAGTACAGTATTTATCAGCATGGGAAGATATGGTAAACAGACCATGTGGCTTTGCAAAGGATGGTCTTGCCCTGTCCCCTCTAGGATTTTAAATATTTGCTAAACATTGTCCTCCCCTGTAGTCCTTTTTGTAGGCAATGTCATACTGACAAACCTTCCAACATACCAAAATCAACCCAAGAGAATTTGAAGGTATTGCTACTCCATGCTAGGAGTTTAAACAAGAGGCTACACTCCTTCCAAGCTTTCCTAACCTTGGAGAGCACAGAAATCATCTGTGCAGTTACTGAAACATGGTGTAAAGCCACAGTGAGTACCCCAGCAGTGCAAGGCTACAATGCCTTTTACACATTTAGACCAGCTACTGTACAGCCCAGGGCTACACATGGAAGCACTTCAATCTACATCAGTAATAGTTTCATATGTGTATGCTAGGTTCATGATCCTGGACGTTTTAAGTATAGCCAAGCATCCCAATTGCATTCTGTACATTTATGTGACCTAGAGGTTATTTTAAGGGATATAGGTAAGCTAGAGCAAGATTTACAGGCTGCTTCTGTCCATTACAGACATTGGTGCTAGACCTGGGATGCATTTCAGATATCCATCCACTGGTCCAGGTTTAATTATTAAGGTACATAGAACACCTTCAAGCACTGGATCCAGCCCACTTTGGTTTTGTGAAGGGCAGATCATCCCTACTTAACCTGGTGGACCTCTTTGCGAAGGTCACCAAAATAATGCATGTGGACAAAATAGTAAAATCCACATACCTTGAACTGGCTAATGTATTTCATACATTACCCCACTTAGGCATTGTAAGCAAACTCATAGATATAGGTATAACCCCCTATGTTACACTCTGGACAGCCAGGTGGCATTCAGATAGAACCCAAAATGTTAGTATACCCTAAACCACAAACACTCGCACATGGGTTCATAGGGATACAGTATGCTACTGTTTTGAGAACATCTTAAGAAGCCGTACCCTATATTCCCATGACAGATTTTAAACCTTACATTTTGCATACAGATAATGCAGTGGCAGGTTGAACAAGGATATTTTTTATTTATTTTATTTATTTATTTATTTTTATTTTTTTATTTTACATTTGTTGACCGGGCTAGTCTAGCTGGATATATGTCCATTTTCAGTAGAGACCTGGGGAGATAAGCTCAAAAGTTTAAAATTAATTTACATTAAAGAAATACATGAAAATAACAGAGTAAAAGAAAACATTATAACTGGAGACATAGTTATAAAGTGTAAAAATGCAGTACTTATAAACGGTTAAAATATTGTGACAAGAATATTGTTACAAGTGACATTCTGTGAGAATACTAGCATAATGTACAGTAATAAGAGGATAAAGGAGATTAAGAAGAACTTAGCAGTTATGTAAGTAAATCTAGTGGTATTCCATGTGGAAAGAATAATTTATAAAAAAAAAAACACACCTTTTTTTTTTATATAAAGCGAGTAGGATGGAGAAATAGGTCAGTGGCTGTAAATAAGAAGTAGATTTTGGGTTTTAAGGTATAGGTTTTAGTCAGGTGTCAAGGAGCTAGAGTTAGTCAGGATTAGTACAGGGGCACAGCCATTGTGATTTGAGGTAGAGCTTAAGTTTCTTTTTAAAGAGAGATTTAGAGGGAATAGTAGAAAGTTCAGAGGGAAGCAGGTTCCAGTGTTTTCCAACAGTGTTAGAATAAAGAGAATATCCAGCCTTGTTGTTTGCTTTGTCAATATTTACAAGAACAACAACAAAAAACACGAACTAGTAAGAAGGTAAAACCCACACAGTGAACTGCAACAACCTGCTTTATTCCAGAACCATAAGAATGAAAAATACTTAGCGCTTTCACCCAAACATTAGGGCATCATCAGAGTACAAAGAATTAACATCAAGGCCATTCATATATATGCAAATAATTTCCCAATAACTTAATTAACTAATTAACATGATAATTGATTAATTAAACAATGTCAGTGTAGAGATATGTTTAAAATCACTTGACTCCAATAAAAAACATGTTTAAAATACATATATAATAATACATATGTTATAAATAGCAACACTTATACATATAAAAAATGTAATATTATTATATAAAATATGTATAAAAAACTTGTATTAAATTGTTATAAAATATTTAAAAAATTATAATATCAATAAATAGATAGATATATATGTAATAAATTATGACTGTACATAAAAAATAATATACATTATAAAATATGGTCATATAAAATGTGACCTATATTTTAAAATACTTGAAAAAGATATATTTTCATTGATACCAGGTAACATACAAGCATTTAATCTAAATTGCCATAAACATTCCATAGCCTCAAGCATAGTCTTGTCATCACCACCTTTGTGTACATTATGTGGAATTCTATCTATAACAAAAAACATAAATCTTTTAAAACTTGGACATCTAGTACTGTACATGTATAAAGAACTAGTAGTCTTGTGTTTCTTAATATCCCTAGCATGCTCAACTATGCGTTCCCTTAGCTTCCTAATAGTTTTGCAACATAAAATGCCGGACAAGTGGAGCAAGTAGCCAGATATATCACCATCTTCGTGTTGCAATTACAGTAACCAGGGCATCTAATAGTCTTATTGTAACCCTGTATTGCAACATAGGGACCATCATTAATGTATTTGCAAGTGTGACAAGTACCACATTTGCTCATTTTTGATGTTTTATATAAATTCCTGTTGCTGTTAGACTCATAGATGTCCTTTAAATTTCTCCCTCTACTAAAAGTGATTTTAGGCTGACTTCCTAATATCTTAGATAGCTCAGCATTATTTATAAAAACACTTGTCCATGTCTCCTTAATAATATCAGCTAAATAATGTGATGTATCATTATATGGCAAAATAAATGAATCGTATCTAGGCAAACTAGAACTATTATTGGACAAATTGTCACATCCATATTTAATAATAGGTCTATATAGTATGGTCCTATTAGTATAAATGTCCTTTTTGATGGTATCGATTAGATTATTGGGGTATCCTCGATCCATAAACATATTAGACAAAATTTTGATTTCATGTTTAAACATACTATCATCACTAATGATTCTTGATAATCTAACCATTTGCCCTTTGATCAAATTTCTTTTTTGATACATAGGGTGACAACTATCGAAATGTAAAAAAGAATTAGAAAAGGTTTTCTTCCTAAAAATGTTGGAATGAAAACCATCGTCATCATGGGACAAAGTAAGATCAAGAAATTCACATTGTTTGTCTTGAATATTACTAGTGAATTTAAGAAAATCAGATGTCGTACCCAGATATTCAATAAATTCAATCAATACAGCTTTTTCTCCTGTCCAAAATACAATAATGTCATCCAGATAACGCAAATATAAAGAAACATTCTTCCAATATGTGGATGTAAAAACTGAGTCATTTTCCCATTTAGCTAACACCAAATTTGCATATATGGGGGCACATCTGGCACCCATTGCAACACCAGTACTTTGTCTATAAAATTCACCATTAATATAAATAAAATTATTATCTAACACAATTTCCATTAAATCAGTTAAAAGACGACATTTACTAGCATCCATGTCATTATGACTCAATAGACTGGCCTCAAACATTTCAAGACCCTGCTTGTGGGGAATAACTGAGAATAAATTGACCACATCAATTGTAGCCATAATTTAATCAGAAGTACTCATGACATTATTTTGTCTAATTAACTCCAGACAATGCCAGGAATCCCTTAAAATGTGTGGTAGTTTTGCAAGAGTGCCTTTACAATTAACATCAATAAAGGATGCCAAAGCCTCAGTTTTTGACCCTTTTGCAGACACAATAGGCCTAAAAGGTGGATTATGTACATCTTTATGTATCTTCGGGATACCAAAAATAGTTGGTGTAATGGGGAATTCAACACTTAAATAACAATATTCATCTTTGGTTAGAATACCTTCCATCAAATATTCATATAGTAACCAATCCACTTTCATATAGGCCCTTGTCATCTCATATTTCATCACTTTTTCATATGTACTAGTATCATGCAACATAATTGTCATTTTATTATAATAATCTGTATTAGTCAATATTAACACTCCACCTCCCTTGTCTGGTTTCATAACTCTAAAGTTATCAGAAGTAGCAATTTCTTTAAGACAATTTTTTTCAGCAGATGTAAGATTCTCAGTCATGTCATTTTCTTTCTTTAAAGCTTTTCTGAATTGAATCTCACAAAGTTTTTCAAAAATAAGAATTATGGGATTACTTGGTGGAATAAAAGTGCTACTATGTTTTAGTGTCAGATGTGCTGTGTCACTGTGACCAGCATAGTTGTTATTTGAAAAAAATACTTTAAAATTTAATAATCTAGTATACAATTTTAAATTAATTAAAATTTTGCCAATATCTAGTTTAAAAGACAGAACAAATCTAAAACCTCTTTTAAAAAGAGCTAAAAACTCATTACCAAACTGTTTGTTAGTATAATTGTACACACTGAAACCACCTTCTGTAATAATACAAACATCATTGGTGTCAGATTGATTCTCAAAGGTCTGATTGTGTATTCTATCATCAGGTATTTCAAAATTAGTAATATTAATAACATTATCGAAAAAATTAATAACAGAAATATCACTATTAATACTATAAACACAAACAAAAGAGTCATGTAAAGTGTTACCATCACTTAAATCCAATGCTCCTATTTGTACCATGCATTGTTCTTGTGTGCTGTATTCCTGTAATAACTGTTCTGTTGTTGTGGACCATACCTGTTGCGTAATCTCTCCAACCTTCTCAGAGTCGGTTCTTCTAAAAAATCAAGTTGCCCTTCATCATAGTTAGAATCAACAAAATCATGATTATTTCTGTTTCTGTGAGTATCCAATTGTTCATCATTATTACCCATAGCCATGTCACCTCTACCATAAACATCCCTATCTACTAAATTGCCATTATGTTTCATACTTTTATATTGCTTAAAATGAGAAAAAACTTTTTTATTCTTATAATCAAAAGAATCACGTTGTAATTTTTCATTTTTAATGTCTAAACCCCTACTAGTGAACTTATCCATATCCTTAAAAATCTGTTCCAAACGGAACTTGTTGTGCTCAAACAACAAGTCCTGTTTAATATTTTTGTCAAGTATCACAAGTTGTTCAGACAAAACTGTTAGCTTGGAGTTATTATTACGAATAATAAGCTTAATCAAATCCAAACCAGTTTTGTCAAATAATTCTAATTTTTTATATGTATAAGTGTTGTTATTTATAACATATGCATTATTATATATGTATTTTAAACATGTTTTTTATTGGAGTCAATTGATTTTAAACATATCTCTACATTGACATTGTTTAATTAATCAATTATCATGTTAATTAGTTAATTAAGTTATTGGGAAATTATTTGCATATATATGAATGGCCTTGATGTTAATTCTTTGTACTCTGATGATGCCCTAATGTTTGGGTGAAAGCACTAAGTATTTTTCATTCTTATGGTTCTGGAATATTTACAAGAAGTTTGTGTGCGGATCTTAGGGACTTTAGGTTATGGTAGGGATAAATAAGAGTAGATAGTATAGGTGTTTTGTCAGGTTGATATAGAATTTGATGGGCTATGGCTAGTTGATTAAGTTTTAGTTGCTGCTGAAATTCAAACCAGCCTAATTGGTTTAGATTAGTACAGTGGTGGGTTCTGAAAGGGTTACCTGTAGCAAATCTGGCTATGTTGTGGTAGGAATTTTCTAACTTCAAATGATTGTTTTTTGACAAGTTAGTAAATATGGGTAAGGCATAGAGAAGGGGAGAGATAAGGTGGGAGTGGGCAATAGTTATTCTAGATTCTGGAGTGAGGAAAGTTTTGATTCTGTAAAGAGAGCCTATTTTTTTATTAATAGTTTTCAAAGTGTTGCTTATATGGGTATCGAAGTTAAGGTTGTTGTCAATGGTAATGCCTAGTAGTTTGGTAGTAGGATCTTGTGATATAGGTGTGCCATTTTTAGATGTTATTGTAAAATCTATATGGGGAGATTTACTGGAAGGTGTAAAGAGAAGGAGTTTAGTTTTTTTTGGGTTAAGTAGGAGACAGCATTGTGAAAACCATTCTTCTACAGAATTAAATACGTGTTGTGTAAGGGAGCGAAGATCTGATACAGATGTGGCTGAGCAAATGAGTGTAGAGTCATCTGCGTATTGTATGCATGTGGCTTGGGGAACTACTTGGTGGAGGTCATTGATAAATAAAGAAAACAGGAGGGGACCCAGTATGAATCCTTGCGGGACACCAATGTTAACAGGTAGCTGGGAAGATAGAGTGGAGTTCCACAGTACTGCTTGATGTCTGTTATTTAAGTAGGAATTGAACCAATTAATAGATTGGGGTTCCAGTGACAAAGATTGAAGAATGTGTATGAGTATATGGTGGTGGACCATGTCAAAGGCCTTGGACAGGTCTAAGAAAAGTGCAGAGGAAAGGGTGTTATGGTTACGATTTTTGTTGATTGTGTCTGTAAAGGAGAGGAGGGCAGTGGTGGTACTGTGGGTAGGTCTAAAACCATGTTGGGTATTAGAGAGTAAGTTATTTTGGAGAAGATGGTCAAGCAGTTGCTTGTGTATACATCTTTCCATAATCTTAGATAAGGGAGAGAGTAGGGCTATAGGGTGGTAGTTTGAGATTTCAGTAGAATTTCCACCCTTATGAAGTGGGATAATATGGGAGACATTCCAAAGTTTAGGGACATATCCCTCAGTGATGGTTCTGTTGATCAATATGGAAATTGGGTAGGCTAAGGATTTCGCTGCTAATTGCAAGTATTCTGCAGGTAGTAGGTCATCAGAGGGAGTACATTGTTTGAGTTTTTTGATAAGGGAGAGAATGTAAGTTGTTGGGACGGGTTGGAAAAGAAATGGGGGAGGTGGGTTTAAGTTGCAGTTAGATATAGTTGTGTTTTTAATAGAGAGTTGACTGGCTAGAGTTTGAATTGTTTCAGTGAAAAAGGAATTAAAGTCGTTAGCAATTTGTTTGGGATTCTTTATGTCAGAGCCTTGTGGGTTGGGTGTGATAGGTTTACTAGGCTGTAGTAACTGATTTATGTTTGCCCAGAACTTTTGTGGGTTATTTTGGTGAGTTTGCTGAGATTTCAGGTAACAGTTTTTTTTTTTTTTTTTTTTTTTTTATGAAGGGAAATTTACTTGTTGCCCCTACCCAAGAGGGATATGGCTGCTAAACTGGGGTTAAATTCGTGGAATCCATTTATCCAAAATTTTGTTTGAATGGAGTAAGAGAAATACTTCACTTTATGTGGAGTGAGAAATGGTTTCATACATTAGGTATTTTCTGTGATACATATTTACCCCTCCGACGTATTGTATTAATGTTCCAAAATGTATTCCCCAGAACAAAAAAGCCACAATCCACGATGTAAAAACACTGATTTATTGTAGTAAAATACAAATACTGTTGAGCGCTTTCATCTAACAATCATAGATTTCATCAGAACAAATAACAGCTCAATTAACAAACACTAAATAGTTAAAAAAAACACCCAAAAGATACCACCTGATCAATTAATGTTCAATTAAAATTTAAAAATATATATACTTATACAATGTGGTATTCCTAAATAAAACAATATTTAACTAATAAATGTATACATTTGCATACCTAAATTTATAATTAATATAATGACCTGTTGTCCTTTTAACATTATTATTGCACATAGAGGTTAATTTGATATACCTGGTAATACATATTGTGATACCTAGTGTCCTAATGAATATGAATTTAAAATATACAATGAATACAATGAATACATACATAAATTACAATAATATTCGAAATAACTTTCCTATATCAACAATATTAAACCATTAAAAGAGGTTTAGTGGGGATGTGTTCATTAATACCTGGGTAGCTGGCAGCATTAAGCCTGATCTGCCACTTAATCTCTCTTTCCCCCAGTATCGCTTTTATATTGCCTCCCCTAGGATTACTTTTGACCACTTCCAATATTGCAAATTTGAATGTTTCACAACCTTGGCTGTCTTCTATATGCCTTGACAATGCATTATTCTTATCTTTTTTCTTGATACAATATAAGTGGTCATAGATCCTATTTCGGAGCCTTCTATCCGTTTTTCCTACATAAAAACTGGGACAGGAGGTGCACTTCCCCAGGTATACCACATGCTGCGATTGACAATTTCCTCTTCTAAAGATTATGGTACTTTTTAGGCCATTCTCCAGAATAATCTTGTCTTCTAACAAAATATTTGAACATTGATTGCAATGTCCACATTGTCTGATCCCTATTGGCCTCTTCTTCCCATAATTATTACAATTGTTAGTTCTTATTTCTATCATTCTTTTAAGGTTCTTCCCTGTTTTGTAAACAAAAGTTGGTCTATCCCCTATCTTTTCACATATCCCCTCATCACTCGTGAGAATGTTCCAGTTGGTGTCCATAATATTTCTAACCTCCCCAACATGTTGTCCATACTCAAGTATGTATGCTTTTTGATACATATTATTGGCAGATATTAGTTGTCTATCACAACATGAATTATATTCTTTCCCAAGTACAGGTGGGTATTTATTCTCCCATTCCTTTATTACATATTCAGTGGCATCTCTGACTAAATATTCCGGGTATCCCCTCTGACTAAACAAATTCCCTATAAATTTGATTTCCTCCACCATGTTGTCCCTTCTGGACGTCATCCTAGCTGCCCTTATACACTGACCTTTTAAGATACTTTTTTTCTCTGCATAGGGATGGTTGCTAGAAAATTCCAAATAAGCATTACAAAAAGTTTCTTTCCTGTATATTTTTGATTGAAAAGTATTTCCATCACTAAAAATGAGGGTGTCAAGATAGTTAATTCCCGTCCTACTACTATTATACGTGAACTCCAAATATGGTGTACTTCCATTCATATATTGTATAAATCTATCCAGGGCTGCTTCATCTCCCTTCCATAACACAAACAGATCATCCAAAAATCTCACATAGCAACCTATATACTCCATCCAAGAAGAGTGTAGTATATATTGTTCCTCCCAATCCAACAAAACCAAGTTGGCATATATGGGGGCACATGACGCCCCCATAGCCACACCAGAAATCTGTTTGTAATACTCTCCTTCGAAGAAGATG
>NC_056726.1:1438762609-1438790109 GCF_019279795.1 Protopterus annectens
TCTTCTGTGCTTAGTGGATTGCCACCTATATGGTAGCTTGGGGTTACCTTGTTTTTCCCGAAGGGTATGACTATACATTTTTGGCGTTTAACTTCAGGCCATGGCTCTGGCACCAGCTATCTGTTTCCGTGAGTCCCTTCTGAAGGATATCCGTGTCCGATGCACTTTCCACTATGGGCCCAGTTTGCAGTCGTCTGCAAACTTTGTCAGCCAAAGTCCTCCCATGCTGGCCTGTACTTCTGAGAAGTAGATGCCAAACAATAGGGGGCCAAGGACCGAGCCCTGTGGGACACCACTTGTAACCGGCTTGGAGTCTGACACAGCGCCAGCAACTCTAACCCTGTGGGTTCTGTCCTTAAGACAGTTTGCAACCCATCTTGTGACATATGGGTTTACATTTAAGCTGGTAAGTTTTTCTACAATACCCGAGTGGGGTATTGTGTCGAAAGCCTTTGCAAGGTCAAGGTAGGCTGTATGGACTGCCTTTCCCTCATCAATGGCCTTGGTGACTGTTTCGAAGAAGTCGACCAAGTTCAAAAGGCATGATCTTCCCTTGACAAAGCCAAACTGGGTCGGGTCCAATGTCTGCAAGTCCCCTATATCTTTGTTTATGAGCTCCATTATGATCCTCTCCATAGCTTTGCAGACTAGACTTGTTAAGCTTATGGGGCGGTAATTACCAGGGTCCGTGAGGCTGCCTTTGTAGAGTGGGACCACAGTTGCCGTACGCCACTCCTTGGGCACGTATCCTGTGGTAAGGCTGAGATTAAACAGCTGCCTTATGTGCGGGGTTAATTCCTCATTTAGCTCATGTAGCACACAGCTGGGGACACCATCCGGTCCCATTGATGCTGTGTTTTTAGCTTTAGAGAGAGCAGCTTTCATCTGCGCATTTGAGATGTCCGGGAGGCTACACTCGGCTGGGATAGTTATCTCTCCTTTAGGGGGGTGAGGGGGGTGAAGTTTGCACTGAACCTGTCTGCCAGTATGTTGGCAATGTCTGTGGGTTCAGTGATTTTTGTATCATTTTGGACTAATTCTGAACATATCTGGGAGTTTCCACCCAGGTTCCTAACATAGCTGAAAAAGGCCTTATGATTGTCCTTTGAATCCATGGCAATTTTCTCTCAAAATTGGCCTTAGTTGATTTTATGAGTGCTCGTATTTTTTACTAATAATGATCAGGGGTGACTTCCCTTTTATGGATTTTGTTCTATCATGTAATAGCTTTCTCCTCTTATTGTAAAGTTTGTTAATGGCTGGGGTCCACCAGACTGGACGTTTGCCCTTTGTGGAAAGAGTCTTGGTTTTATTTGGGATTGCCTGATCCATGCAGTCCTGGAGGTGTTCATAGAAGGCATTTGTAAGGGCTTCCGCAGCTTGGGTTGTGGTTTCCTCTGGCTCAGGGGCCTTGAAGGATACTACACCAGTCTTGAGTAGTGTGAAGTTTGCTTTAGAGAAGTTCTTCACTATGGTCTTTTTTGTTTGGGGTGGGGGCGGGATGTGGATTTCCAGTGAGATTAGTTTATGATCAGATCTCACCAATGAGGGATATACCTCCGGTGTGGAGCATTTTGTCCCCATGTTTGTGACAATGAGATCTAGTATATTTTCTCCTCTCGTGGGAACAGTGACTAGCTGTTCCATGGCATTTGAATTTATGAACTCCAGGAACCGTTGGGCTAGAAAGTTAGGGCTTGAGTAATGTTCCCAGTCTATATTCGGGTAGTTGAAGTCACCCAATATGATGGTGTTTGGAGATACATTTATACCCTCCAGTGTCTTCAGGAAGGCTGTATGGGGTTCCTGAGTTTGAGAGGGTGGCCTGTAGCATGCTACTATTTGTAGAGCAGTTTTGCCTATGGTTAGTTGTACCTGGATGGTTTCCAAAGCTTCGTGCGTTGCCACCAACCTGGAGGTGTGGGTATCCTTTATGAATATGGATACACCCCCTCCTTTTGTGGTGTGGTCCGGGTTTTGGGGCGGAGCATGATATGAGGTAAAACCTAATAGTGCCAGGGTGCTCTCAGGAGCCTTGAACCAGGTTTCAGTTACAGCACAGACATCGATGTTCTCCATACTGAGAAGGGCCTCGAGTGCGTGCATTTTGAGATTTAGACTTCTGGCATTGAGCAGCATTACCCTCAGTTTCTTCCCATTTTTGTTTTCTAGGGTGGTAGGTTTAGAATTTGAGCCTTGCCTAAAAAGGCACTATGGGGTGGCAAGAGCCTTAGCCAATATCCGAATCCCAGGGTGACAGGTGCAAGCCGTCCCTTGGAAGCAGCATGGCTTGTCAAGCATGTCATCCCAGGCAGACAGACACTGGATCCCCTTTGAATGACACCAGACATTAAGCCAATTGTTAAAGCTGATCATCTTGTCTCTATATTGTGGCATCATTCTTGGTGAAGGAAGGATACTGCTCAGGGTTAGGGTCATACCTGCCTGGGCTACATAATCAGAGAGCTCCTCTATGTCTCTTTTCATGTAGTCCAGGGAGGTACGTCTCAGGTCGTTCACACCAGCATGGACAATGACTGTGTCATATTTGTACTTGCCGTGGAGTGACCCGAGTGCTTGTGTTATGTGGCGGATTCTAGAGCCCGATATATATATATATATATATACATCTGTATATACATATAAATTCAGATTGTAAAATATGTATACTAGCTAGTCAATTGCTTCATCAATAAAAATTGTATTAGCAACCTAATGATTACAAATTTTGCTTTTTTCCAGCTGTTCTGTCCTGTCTCAGCTGTACAAGTTCTGGATCCTTTGGTGTCACTAGTTCAACATCTCACATTCAAAACACATTGCCACCCTTATTTAGTTTCTTGCCTTTTGAGAGCAAGCAATATAAATAAGTAACATGGTATCTATAAATAAACATTTAACAATACATTTTAGTAAAGCAAGGGACATTATTTGCGATGTAGGTTGTAATGCTGCATGAATTTCATCATCTTTCTATTGAAATTATTTTTTGGATCCCCTGAATAAGCTGCATTGTGAAAGGGTATTCTACATTTGGACAAATAATCAATGGAGTTGTTTGCCTACACCTTTTCCCAAAAGGCACCATGCTTTTCTTTGCGTTTTGTTTTAATCTGTGGTTGTGGCACCAGAAATCTGTGTGTGTTACATCCTCTTGCAGGATGTTTTGTGTCAAGGGGGAATTTAGGATAGCTCCCAATTTGAAGTTATTTGTGAACTTGGTGAGACAGAAGCATTTGACATTAGCCTTGACGTCTGAGAAGTAGATGCCAAGCAGTAGTAAGCCCTGCACAGAGCACCGTGGTACTTCACTGGTGACCTGCCACTTGGTAGAGGTGGTCTCACCAGTCCTTTCTTCTTCGGTCCTACCTGTGAGTCAGCTGGCAATCTAATGAGCTGTGTAAGGATTTATGCCTAGTTTGGTGAGTTTGCCCACATTACTTGAGTGGGATATGGTATCAAACTCCTTAGCCTGGTCTAGTTAGCCAGTATGCACCATTTTCCCTTCATCTTTTGCCTTGATTATTTTCTCAGAGAAGTCTATCTAGTTAAGTAGGCATGACCTTCCTTTGACAAAACTAAACTGGGATGGGTCCAGTGGCCTTAGGTTGCCAATGTCTTTGTTTATCATTTCCATGATAATTCATTCCATGCCTTTGC
Source organism: Protopterus annectens (assembly GCF_019279795.1). Taxonomy (NCBI): domain Eukaryota; kingdom Metazoa; phylum Chordata; order Ceratodontiformes; family Protopteridae; genus Protopterus; species Protopterus annectens. The sequence goes on from NC_056726.1 coordinate 1,438,766,270, forward strand.
ATATTAGATTAATCAGACTAATGGGTCTTTAGTTTTTGGGGTCCATTGATGACCCACCCTTGTGAAGGGGGATAATTTTTGTTGTCCTTCATTTGCTTGGTACATTGCCTGTTTTGAAGCTGTAGTTGAAAAGTGGCTTATGTGGTCCTGATAAGTCATGTTTCAGGCTATTTAAGAGGCATCCTGGGATATTATCAGTCCCATTGAGGCTGTAGCCTTTGTGAACATTGCTATAATCTGCTCCTTGCTGATAGTTGGGGTTATTTTGTTTTTAGCCTTGGTGAGCACTGCTATGACCTACTCCTTGCTGATAGTTGGGGGTTATACTAGTAGGGATTTCATAGCTGGTGGCGAGGTGGTATGGAGGGTAAACGTTGAGCTGAAATTGTCAGCCAGAAAATTTGCTATGTCACTGCTTGGTGAAGGTGGTAACATTTACTATCAGTTATGCATAATCTTGCATGACACCTTTGACATATTGGAAATAGCTGTATAAGGCCTTGTGATCATCTTGAGCCTGAGAAGTTATCTTGACCTTGCAACTGGTCTTGTTGGATTTAATTAGTTCTGTTAATTTCCTGTTTAGTTTTACTACAATGGGGAGTGGGGTGCAACAAGTATGTCACAATTTGAAATGTCTCTGGCTGACGGTGATGGCTCTGACACTCATACCTCTCAACCTCAGAGCAAGAAATCTGGACAAAGCCATACATAGAAGTGGGACACAGGCCCAAAAATAAGGACAATTTTTAAATACTGCTCTCATAAACTTAGAAAGATAATAGAACAGTAGTAGGTCTTGCATTAGTATGAATTTTCTGAAGGGTATGAACTTTGAAACTCAGATATCTGCCATTATATTCTAACTTCAGTCTTTAATGATTTGCCACTAATTTGCCAGAAAACCACATTTTTATGAAAAACATACCAAAAATGTGATGCAAAAATATAAAATTGTCACACAATACAGCTGGAAACCTGTCAAAGAAGGGACACTTTTTTAATATTAACACTGTTAACTTGAGCAGCTAAGAAAATAAGAGCATCTACATGCATTTCTGAAATAAAAGTAATCTATAACTCTGATCATTACAGTTATAATTGTAAACCTTCCACGTTTTCTTCCAAAATTGCCATTTTGAGGAGGGATTATTAGGGGGAGAGCAAAATTTTGAGCCAAAATTGGGGACAGTTGAGAGGTTTGGATATTCCTAATTCTATAAAGTGATTTGCACATACCTCTCAACCTTTTAATGCAGGAAATCTTGACAAGGCCAAATATATTGGGGGAACATACAAACTACTAAACATTGTTCTTGTATAAACTTAAGACAGTTAATAGAATAACAGGTCTTGCTTTAGCATGCATTTTTCTGAAGGTTATGACGCCTGAAACTCAGTGTCTGTCATTGAGTGACTTCATTCCTAAATGATTTGCCAGAAAACCACACATTTTATGAGGAACAAATCAAAAATAAGAAGCAAATATCTATTCATTCTGTGAAAATCTGGACAGTTGAGAGGTATAGTTCAGCCAGGGCTGTCTGAGTTTGCTGCCCTTCCCCCCTCACAAAATCATGGTCGAATGGAGCCTCCCCCCTGAAGCCATTCCAATGTCCCACTCCTTGGTTATTTCACCCCATTTACCATAAACACTGTAATGTGCATACTGCTTTACTTCTGTGATGATTTGGATTTCATTTGAAAGTTTTATTTTGCATTTTACAGCACAAACCCTAATAGATATCTGCTAAACAAAACAATGCAGTCTCACAATGAAAATAGACTTAGCATTAAAACTTCTCTGCCCTTGATTCTCACATGCATTGAAAGTGCATTGAAACCCACATTCAAAGAAAATACATTTTGCCAGTGGCAGATAAAGATTAACTTTGGGCTGTTTTCAAATCATAGGCCCCTTGAACACAAAACATACACATGCTCTTTGATACACCTTCCTGACTGTATTAAATTATATTCCTTGCACAATACAGTACAGTTGTTAGAGGGCATTTTAAATTTATTGTTTTGAACATTTTTCCAGTAAACAATGAATCCAAATGCATGCACCAATGACAAAACTGCCCAATTCAGAACATTTCCATCTTAAAAGTCTATTCAAACTTCTACAGTCCAGCAGTATCAGTAATTATGCACAATCTCTGACGAAGTAAATTCATCTAAATAATTCCACATTAAAAAAATCTGTAACTAATGAAAAGGTTGCTGCTAGCAAACAACTTTATATGTCATTGTTTCATCTACAAATAAAGTGCCTGTTGCCCTTGAGGAATAAATTGCCTATGTTGCATTAAAAAAATGATAAGCTAGTAATATCGCAATAGGGAATGGATGGCAAACTGATAACAGGTTCATAGTTACTAGGTATCTCCACCAAAAAGGACTGCAGCATCCACCCCCTAAGTAGCAGCAATGTATCTACCTACTGTGGGAGTAGAACCCACACCCTTTTGCATCAAAAGGCAAGTACATTACCTGTTGCGCTATTAACAATGCAAGCAGATTCAGCATAAGCAGCACTAAACGTTTGTTCCCCTGCAGCTCTCAGCTCCTTGTAAAATCTACTCGACACTCAGCTGTATATCTGAACTTTGCAGCACAAGAAATCTGAAAAAGTCGAAATTTATCAGGGGAGGACAAAAGCCCAAAAACCAGGGACACATTTTAAACATTGCTTGTATAATGTTGGAAAGTTGCTAGAATAAAATGCTGTGTTACCACCATAGATTTCAATGCCAAGTCTTGAACCCAGGGGACCCTGTGCAAAACAGTCAGAGCAACATACCACTATGCCAAATCAGCTGTTTTGTGAAAGAGAGGAAGACTGAAACTTAAATGGCTACCATTTACTGAATTCAGTTCTCACCATAGCTGTCAACCTCTTAGCATAAAACACCTGAACAAAGCCAATAATGGGGGAATACAGCCCCCAAACATATTCAGTGAATTCAGTTCTCACCATAGCTCTCAAACTCTTAGCAAAAAACTCATAGACAAAGGCAGTAATGGGGGAATACAGTTCCCAAACATATTCAGTGAATTCAGTTCACCATAGCTCTCAACCTTAGGACAAAATACTTAGATGATGCCAATAATGGGGGAATACAGTCTCAAAAATAGGGACAAATTTCAAATATCCATGTTATAAACTTAGAAAATTGTTAGAATAAAATGTTTTGTGTTACCATGTACTTTCTGAAGAATATGAAGTCTGAAATTCAAATTCATGTTATTTTTTAACATTTGTTAACCAGGAAACTAGTTTGACTTGGAACAAAAGCCAATTTTCAGTAGAGCAGGGAGAAACACTCCAGACACATATCTTTGTAAGATGGGAGGACATGCAGACGCCACACAGAAGGCACCCCAGCCAAGAATCAAATCAGAGAACCTGCAGCTGTCAGGCAACAATTGCACCACTGCACTACTGACTTTGCAAGGAAAAATGAAGATACAGAAACCACAGATTTTATGAGGAACAGAACAAATATGAGGCACCACAAATCTGCAAATTATTTACAAATGGTGGTGGGTAGGGAATTCAGGCCCTTCTCACCTACACCCAAGGTACAGGGTCCAAGCCTGAGTAATCCCTACCCACCACCATGTGTTCTCTCTAGCCACCAGTATATAGCAACTGGGGCATTACACCCACACACACACACACACACACACACACACACACACACACACACACACACACACACACACACACACACACACACACACACACACACACACACACACACACACACACACACACACACACACACCTTCCTCATTGCAGTCTCCGTATCTTGGCAGCAACTAAATCCAACAGCTGGTTCACACACACCTTCTCTGCGCAGTCTCTGTACCTCGGCAGCAGCTAAATCAAATGGCTGGTCTCCTCCTCAGCAGCAGTCCTGAAGCCGTGCAAGGCTAACGGCTGGTTTCCTCCTTGGCAGCAGCTGTTTTCTGTTCTCCTAGCACATGGTGGAGTTCCAGGACTTGCAATTTCTTTTTATCTTCTTTTCTTTCTTCTTTCTACAGGTGGGGGGGGGGGCTGCAGCTTATAGCATGAACCCCCCCTGATCTTGGGCCACCATGGATGCACATATGATCAGGTCAGCTGTAGAGCAACTAACCTGATATGTCATGCCCAGAAAAGGGCTCCTGCTGTAGTGAGTGACCATACTGCCGCTGGTGGCGGGCCAGCTACACAGGCCCCACTTATGGCGACAGAGGAGCTCCTTGCCAACCTTGGCATAGCCCCCACACAAGCCCAAACATGGGAAACAGCAGTCTTGGAGGTGGGTGGAACCTAGGCAACAGGTGAGGAGTGTCCAGGTAAGCCCAAAGTGCACATCAATGTAATGAGGTAGCATTTAAACTGTCTTCTATAGAGTCTCTAGAAGCATATGTCAGTGCAAAATGGATTAGTGGGTGGGGTTTAGTACAAGTGCGCATCTATGGTGAAGGACAGCAAATTGTGTAATATCATAGTGCGTACTGTACCTGTGCAGAAATGTAGCATTCATCTTGTACCAATGCCTAATGTAAATCCAATGACTCCCTCTGGTCTGCACATAGAACAACAGCCTGAAGCCTGTAAGTACGGGATTTTCCTGTTGTGGATCACTAGTACCCAGGGAATGCTAAAGTTAGTACGTGTGACCATGCACATAGCTGTTACACTCAGCCATTTGGCAATATTTGCATGTTCACTTGTGGTGGTGTTTACTGCATTGCATCACAGTGGTCATCACAGGGGCCTATTTGTAGAAGTTGTCACATATCTGTAGCATACCTCACAACCTGTCATTGCAGGACATCTGGACAAAGACTGACAAAATGGGGAACAGATGCACAAAACTAGGGTCATATTGTATAAATTATTGGTATACAGTGCATATAAATGGTGTACATGCCTGTTAGAATGCCAGGTATTTGTGATATACAAAAATGAGAGCACAATAAACAATTTCAAAATACTGCCAACCTTTCATGTGACCTATAACCTGTGCAATTCAATTGTAAAGCAAACAAATAATGACACATAATAATAGTACAACAGCCTAGATGCATATGTGTGCACAGGGTGAAGCTACTACTGTGTTGAGGCAGCTTTTGATATAACTACAGCAGTACATCTTATTGGGTACACAACTGCCATCAATTACAGAGACTCTTTAATTAACAGCAAATAACGGTCAGCTGTTCAACCGGGATTATCCTAACATATACCCAGTTGCCTGCTACAGCAACAGCCATGATTTGCATAGAGCCGATGAAGCTAAGGGACATGTTTGAGATGTATCAGCCTGGAGAAGGGTACCAAAACATTTCCACAGCATTGCACATACTGTGGAACACAGTACAGACAGTCATCAAAAGGCAGTGAAAATATGGGGCTACAGTGGCATTGCGAAGGAGTGGATACTTCACCAAATTCTATGAGAATATAAGAGCAAAACTGGATGGGGGGGCTGCCAGGAGCCCTACCACAACAGTAAAGGACTAGCAGAAATCATTGGCAAGTACTGGGTGTGTACTACATGTCACAACAATCTTCCGTGGTCTCCATATGTCTTGCCTATAGGGTAGAGTTGGAAGATGGCAGCAGTTCCTCACACCAAACAATATCCAGGCTTGGAGAAAGTCTGCAAATAATACATTAGGTCTCCAAAAAGCAAGTGGGAAAATGTGTTATGGGAATATGGGACCATGGTTGAACTCTTTGGCCACAATTCTGAAAGGTTTGTTTGGCACAATGACACTACTGCATATCACAACAACACCATCTCCATTGTGAAGCATAGTGATGGCAGTGTCCTGTTTTGGGGTTGCTGTTCACAAGCTGGAACTGGGGCTGTAGCCAAGTTGGAGGGGATTATGAACAGCTCCAAACACTGGTCCCCTGTGGCTACAATCCTTCTGTTGTCTGCCATATAGCTGCGGATGGTGAGGAAGTCCACCTTTCCACACAAAAATGGCCCAAACCATACATCCAAATCAACAAAAGGATGGCTTCATCAGAACACATGCAATGTTCTGCACTGGCCCAGCCAAAGCCCACACCTATATCCAATACAATAGGATATATGTAGGGTGACCTGAAGAGGGCAGTGCACAGGAGATGCCCTTGTATTCTGACATAGTTGCAGGTGTTTTGCAAGGGAGAGTGTGCAAACATTGCCAAGTCAAGATGTGCCATGCTGATAGACACCTTCCCAAGAGGACTGAATGCTGTGATTAAATCAAAAGGTGCTTTAACAGAGTATTACTTTAAAGGTGTGCACAATCATGCAACCAGCCTATTGTACCTATTTAATTTACCATATGTTACCTGTAACTGATGTGTATGTTCTTCAGTTGGATTGCACAGGTTATGTGTCATATGAAATGATGGAAATGTTATGACCTGATTTCTGAGGTTTCATGTGATATATCACAAAAACCTGGCATGTTAACAGGTGTGTGTACACTTACTATATCCACTGCAAGCTTGGGAAGTTGTTTGAGTAACCGGCTTTATTTTAATATACATGTACTGCAGGTTATGCAGTCTACACCTCAAATTAGGACATTAATTAGTGGCACCAATACATAGGTCAACCCAGTAATGTATCAGACAAACACAGGAGTTATGAGGAACAGACCAAACATATGAGCCACACATCTAGACATTCAGCAAAACTGTCTACAGTTGGGAGGTATGTTCTGTAGGAGTTGCCACAGTGCTATACAGGTGAACAGCAATAATTTACATGGGTGCAGTGTGTGCTAGCTGAAGGGCCATCACCTACTAACACCACTCCCATATCCAAGAGGTGTAGATTAGTAGTAACAGTAACTGGAAAGGGCTGCTCTGCATGATGCTGAGGGTCTGCCCAGAGTGTGTATGTTATTGTGTAACTGTGTATCATGAATGTCCTCAGTCAGCTAATGTGAGGGCTGTGTAATGCCTTTGAGGCACCTCACCTGTGTGTGTGTGTGTGTGTGTGTGTGTGTGTGTGTGTGTGTGTGTGTGTGTGTGTGTGTGTGTCTGTGTCTGTGTGCGCGTGTGTGTGTGTGTGTGTGTGTGTGTGTGTGTGTGTGTGTGTGTGTGTGTGTGTGTGTGTGTGTGTGTGTGTGTGTGTGAGAGAGTGTGTATCAGCAAACCTTATAGCGCAGGTAGTAATTTACATATGTTGGTTTTTCCTCACAGGTGGACAAGGTGGCCGCTGTCCCTCCTACTCTGATTCTGATGTCAGTGTCTCTGCAGAATCTGACCATGATGATCCTCATATTGAGACATAGGTGGGGTTGTCAGGGGTTGAATCTGTGCCATCAGTTGGCATCCCAATATTGCTAATCCCATCCCCACACACACAGTCACAATGCCCACACATACCCCATCACCAGTGCCTGCAGATAATGGACAGTTGGTGGGTGGTGGCTTGGAACAGGCTAGTGTGGTGACTATGGCAAGTGAGGGTGCAGGTACTAGCCATAGCTAGAGTGCTGGCAAGGTCCCACACAGACAGATAGGCAGGGGTGCTCAGAGGAGGATTGCAGCCTGTCATACCCCTGTTGCAAGTGCCACAGCAGCAGTCACCAGACAAATGTTTCGGGCCATCATGAAAGCACAGGCATGTAATGACTGTAACATCAGACATATATGCAGGGTCGTGGAGGAGCATGTGCCTGTTGTCCATGGCTATATTCTTGAACTCAGGGCAGCCATCCTTGAGTGTGCTGAGGTCATGAATAGATGGTCAGGGGAGACCTTGGCAGTCCTTCACTGTGGAATATATGTGCTTGAGTGTTTGGCAGATGACTGCTAGCAGCCACGTGGACGTAGGGCAGCACCACGATCAGTATAGGGTCTACATGGCCATGCACCATCATGTTCACGCAGTGGCAGTACCACCAGCACTACTGAAGGGGGGTGTGCTGCCCACACCATGATGCAGCAGGCCATGGGCATGTGGTCCTGGCCAGTCCCAGCAGGCAGCAGTCACCATTGGGGAGGAGTACTGCATCTGGACTTGGCCCTGGTGATGCCAGAGAGACCCCTGACAGGCCCAGTTCCCATGTCCATGGCCTGAGACAGTGAACTGTACACCCTGCCATTTACAGCCCACAGCTGTCCAAAATACCCCTGTGCAGGGTGCCCACATGGCTTGACTGTGTGTATACAAAGACACACACATCACCATCAGAACACACACACCACCCCTGCACAGCCCATTTAATGAACACACCCCCCAAGCACACACACACGATGTCCACTGTATGGCCCAGCCTAGGCTTCTGGCAAACCTGCACAACACCCTATGTATATGATGATACCTGTGCCACATCCCTGCCATCCATACCATAGATGCAGGGGCATGCTAATAGAGGTCTGATGCACAGGGTGACTTTAGTAGAGAGTAGCTATTTAATACACTATAAAGTGCTGTTATCTGGCATTTGCAATGGGTACACATTAGAGTGTGTGTGTGTACCTTGTCAGCCATGATGCATTATTGGTGTTAGTAACACTAAGTGAATGTGTTTTCACATGCTGTAGTCTGTTTTTGTTCCAGGTGTCTGTGTGTTAGGAGGATGTGGCCCTACAGACATCACCGATGAGGGGTATGACAGTGTTGTAACACATTGACCATGTCATAGTTGAGGTATAGCTGTATCTGCACACATTTCCCAGGTCTGTGTATCAGTTCCTGCATATGCCTCACAGATTATAGGGCTGAGTTGTTGTATATACGTCTATGGTGATTGACATCAGCTCTTGAGTGGATAATGGTAAGTGTGGTGGGTGGAACACACCTCAGATTGCTACTGCCCACAACTGTAGATAATATTGCGTCAACCAAACACACAGAAAATACTGTTCACACACACACACACACACACACACACACACACACACACACACATGCACAGGATCACAGTTGCCAGTTTTTTGTTTGGAACCCCTACCCATCAAGTTGTGATACCACACTATTATGTGGTTATTCCAGGTGGCACAGGACTACTGGTGTGATGAGTGTTATAAGATACCTGTAAGGGGAATAACATCACATGACCTTGTGAGGTATGGTAATGGTGGGTGTACTGGGTGTGAGAGTACTCATAATAAGTGTCACATACAAGTCTACACACTCACAACCACTGCTATACACACCAATGTGCGTGAGCACACACACACACACACACACACACACACACACACACACACACACACACACACACACACACACACACTTGCCAGTAAAGACATTAGCAGACCAGCCTATCTTGTTATTCGTATCATACTGTTTCATACTATTGTGCGGGGCTTATAGGACTGAATAGTGTCTACAGATACCACTGCAGTTGATGTGAACAGCAGACCTCATACAGTAGACCTAGGAATGTGTACTGTGACTACCATGGCATAAAATATGAAACCATGGCCATCCAATGGATGTCGTTTTTACATAAATGATAATCTTCTCTCACACACATTTGCCTGGATTGAGATTAGAACCCCTCCATATCTATTTATTGGTACTCCATTGTTACGCATTTATTGTACATGTCACGGAGGTTATGGGTTGACACTTGTCCATAGGTACTCTAAGTTGAGGGACATCACCAGGTCTTGCAAATTATGACAATGGGTGATGTACTAGGTGAGAGAGGCCACAACATGCTGTAACCTACACATATACACACTTACACACAATAATACATTCTCACACACATTTGCCAGGACTCATATTAGAACCCATAGCTATGTAGTTATTGGTATTATAGTGTTACGCAGTTAATGCACACATTACAGAGCTTATAGGTTGGGGAGTGTCCCAAGGTATCTATATAGTGAATAACATCTACAGCACTTGTAAGGTATGGTAATGGTAGTTGTACTGGGTGAGATGAGCCTCCAAGTACTTTCATCCATATGTTTACACACTCACAAACACTTTTATATGCACTAATGCACACACACAAACACACACACACACACATTTGACAGTACAGAGATCCATAGGTTCAAAGATTCATAGGTGTGTACTTGGCAAATGGCCACAGAGGCTTTACAAGGCTATCCCATGGGAATGCACTGGCATGTTACCTGACAATACTCTCCAGTTTGTCTACTGAGTATAGTAACTGGAGTGATCCCCAGAGTGGGTATTCTATTCCCCATCCACTCCTCCAGATATCTCTTGAAGAGTACCATTGATGTGCTCTGCTTAACATGTATGTGACATCTATTCCATAGAGTGGCCAGTCTCTGGGTTGTGAACCTGTCCCTCCAGCATGTCCTGTTGATTGTGAGGATGGGGTTTAGGTATCTGGAGCATGTTGTGTGGACAGATTGGTTTCTTTGGATGTAGCATTCCTGACAGGGTTGGGTCAGACATGGCTGTGTATGTCAGGCAGAGATCACATCTAAGTAGCCAATATGAGACAGAGATTCATTGGAGTTGTTGGAGTCTGTCCATATGGGGCAAGTGTGTAATACCTAAGATCCTCTTTGTGAGGTACATTTGCAGCCTCTCTTGTTGTTGCAGGTGTCCAGTGGGCTACATGACAAATGGGCCATAGTACACATCGATTGGCCTACTGAGGGGAGAGTACAGGGAAATACTGTCCTTTTACTTCCTGGATTCAACACCCTTAGTCAGGAGAAGTGACACAGGGAAGGACTTTTGAAAGACAGTGGCACTGTGGTGGTCAATAGAGAGCTCACTGCCAACCTGTGTTGCTAGTTCCCTTATACCAACATCAGTGTTCAGTGGACTACCATCGATGTATTACTTTATGGGAACCATGTTGTACCCAAAGGGGATGGCGGCACATCATCTGGCATTGAGCTTATGTCCAGGGTACTGACAACAGTCATAGGTCTCAGAGAGGCCTTTGTGAAGGATATCAACCTCACGTGGTGGGGGGTAATAATAGTACCCACCTTGTAGTCATCTGCAAACATTATCAGCCAGGGTGCCTTCGTGTTGGGCTGGTCCTCAGAGGTGTGGATCCTAAACATGAGGGGACCCAGGTACACAACCTGTGGGACTCCACTCATGACAGTTCTGCAGTCTGACATGGAGTTCATTGCTTTCACACTGTGGGTTCTATCTGTGAGCCAGTTTGCAGGCCACCTACTGGTGGGGTTGCTGCCTACCTGAGTTTGTTTGTGTATGATTCCTGAGTGGGGAATGATATCCAAGGATTAGGTGGGCTGCCTATCTTGTTATCTATTCCATACTGTCACATAGTTATTGCACATGGCATAATGCTTATAGGGCTGCAGAGTGTCTACAGGTCCCTCTACAGTGGATGACAACTGTGAGCCTTGTAATGTGGACACTGGGACATGTACTGGGTAGGCAACAGCAAAAAGTAGCAAAACCCACTCCCAGTGAATATGGTTCTCACAAAAACACAACAACCACCCCACATATAGGATACTGTTCTTATGCAGGCACACACACTTGCCAGGATTGAGATTAAAACCCCTACCTATCTATTTATTGCTACTACAGTATTACACATTTATCACACATGCCACAGAGCTTATAGGCTGAAGGTTGTCCAAAGGTACTTCTAAGGTGAGGAACATCACCAGCCCTTGTAAAGTATGGCAATGTGTGATGTACTGGGTGAGAGAGGCCACAAAATATGTTAAACTGCACATATACACACATTTACCCGAACTGGGAGTAGAACTCCTACCTAGCTACTTGCTTATAACTATAGTGTTATGCAGTTATCACACAAACCACAGAGATTATAAGGGAGAGTCCTGATGAAAGAGACTTCTAAGGTGCTGATATCTTCAGGACTGCTAAAGTAGGACAATGGGAAGTGTGCTGGGTGTGAATGGACCTAAAATCTTTAACTTATAAATGCACACACACTTTTACATTTGCCAGGACTGAAATTAGAATTCTTACCTAACTAGTTATTTGTACTATAGTGTTACACAATTATCGCATGGAACACAAAGCTTATAAGGATGAGACCTGATGAAAGGGACTTCTAAGGTGACTGATATCTGCAAGACTGCTAAAGTAGGGCAATTGGAAGTGTACTGGGTGTGAATGGACCCAAAATCTTCAATTTATAAACGCACAAACACACTTTTATATTTACAAGGGCAGAGATTAGAGCTCCTACTTATCTAGTTATTTGTACTACAGTATTACACAGTTAAAACACATGTCACAGAGCTTCTAGGGCTGAGGCCTGATGAAAGGTACTTCTAAGGTGACTGATATCTGCACTACTGCTAAAGTAGGGCAATGGGGAGTGTACTGGGTTTGAATGGGCACACAATCTGTAGCCTATTTGACACACACACACACACACTTTTACATTTAGCATGACTGAGATTAGAACTCCTACCTAACTAGTTATTTATACTATAGTGTTACACAGTTATTGCCTGTGCCACAGAGCTTTTAGGGCTGAGGCCTGACAAAAGATATTTCTATGGTGACAGGCATATTCAGGACTGCTAAAGTAGGGCATTGGGAAGTGCACTGGTTGGGAAAGGCTTGTTAATTCCTAGATCCTACTGACAGTTCTCTAAGTGTATGAGCATGCCCAGTGTGACCTTCTATAGTAAATGTGAGACTCCATTCCTGGGATTGTTGTACTCCAGTCCGGTGTTTTTTTTTTGTGCTACAGCCATACCTCTCAACCTGGTGGTGCAGGATATCTAGAGATAGCCTATCAAAATGGGGAGACAATAGGCCATACGGTGATTGTGACTATTTCTCTTAGTAATGTATAAGCTGCTAGGGTTACAGAGTTTCTTTTAGCAGACATCTGACGTATATGATGTTTGACACTGTCATGTATTGTTTCAGTACCTCATGACATACCTCTTCAGCTCATTACAGTGATTTACCAGTGGAATATAGGATGGATGATGCACACACCAATATTATGGGCCAAATGCTAGGCATTCCTGCACAATCCAGCCTATTGAGAGGTGTGCCTAGAATCAATTGAGTGCTGGAGCTGTGGAAACAGTCCACCACCTTGGGGATTTATTACAATGGTGGAATCTGTGTGCATTTATGTTCTGGCATGGTTTGCTTTCCAGTCCACAGTTGGGTAATATAAGTCAGGCAGGATCAGGGTGACAGGTGGACTTCAGAGAGATTTGTAGGGGATAGGATATGTGGGGGGTGTCTTGGGTCAGATATGTTGGCCTATAGCTACCAGTACTTTGACTGGGGTCTTCTCAAAGGTTGACTGCACTTGGAAGGTCTTGTGTGTCAGACTGTTTGACCAGCCTGGTGGTGTGTGTGTGTGTGTGTGTGTGTGTGTGTGTGTGTGTGTGTGTGTGTGTGTGTGTCTCACATATATGTATGACCCACCTCATTTGGCATGGCTGGACACATTTTGGGGTCAGGATGTTAAAGGGGATGAGTGATCAGGGAAGGATGCGTTACTCCCCATAGCTGTGGGCCAGGGTTCTGTGGGTGCAGACATGTCACCATCTTCCAGGATTAGGACTGCCTGCAATGAGTGCATTCCCAAGTTTAGACACCTAGCCCTGCCTGTCAACTGTACAGAGTTTCACAGAATGTCCACATTCATAACTCATATATCTGGTTGGTTACCCAAATGAGTGTGGTTTTCAAGAAAAAGTGTTTTGCAAGTCATTCAGGGTTGAAGTCAGATATTACTGACAGCTGACATTGCAGTTTCAGACTTCATACCTTTCAGACATTCCATGCTAATACAATCATTCCATCAACTTTCTAACATTAGTAGAGCAGTATTTCAAAGGTGTCCTTCTCTTTGGACCTTTATCACCCCATTATTCATGGCTTTGTCCAGATTTCTGGCTGTCTGAGGCTGGCAGGTTTTCTCCTAGTAGTTAGCAGCATGGCCTTTCTTTGCATTTTGTAGACTGTGTTATGTTGGTGTTATGGACCCCATAACAGTCCCTAAAAGGGCACTGTAGGTGAGGCATGGGCATTTTCCAGAGGCCTGTAGGCCAGGTGTGACACATGCCGGCCATCTGTAGCAAGGCAGTGCATTCTGATGATCATATGTTCCCAGGCTGCCAGGCAGTGGAAACCCCTGGGATGGCACCAGTAAGTTGACTGGGTGTTACTGACAATTGCTTTCTGTTCATGTTGAGCCATCACTCTAGGTGACAGCTGGATGCTGTTTAAGGCTAGGGACATGTTACTGGATTTCTATGGGACTATGGGTGGAGGGGGGGTGGCACACCTATACACAATACACATTTGCACAAACTGTGCTGATATTTGTTTAACATTTTGGTCCCATTTAGCATAGTGGTGTGCCCTATGTTTGAGACTGCAGGCATAACAGTATCGACCACAGGTCAGATTGTTCTGGCATAAACAGTTTTAGTTTCAGACTTCTTACCTTTCAGAGCCGTATTGCCACTGCCTCACCTGCTGTGATATCACTGTGTAAGTCTATAGGTGGGAATTTCATGGATGTCGCCATCTGGGGGCGTTTTCCCGACATTTCTGTAAGGTTTACTACAGCTGATCTGCTGAGTGAGGCTGGGGGATGAGTATGGGACCCCCACTTTGACATCCATGCATGTGACCTATGATCCTCCAGTTATTTGGCTCACCACATGCAGTGGTATTTGTCAACTACAAGGGTACTGCATAGTGTGGGTAAGTCAGTACTGGGTGTACACTTCCTGCTGTCCCACATAGTTGTCAGTTGTCTGCTGCTATCCCAGTAAGCCACCCCATTCCTTTGCATGCTTGCATCAATACCATAGATTTGTTATCGAAACATTGCTCTCCATTCATTTGTTGTTAAGAAGACTGACTTACCTTGTGCCTGAGGCAGTTGTGAGGATGGCGATTGAAGGCTGAATATGTTGGATGCATGCAGTACACTGCCTATACATGGTAAGGTATAGGTGGTGTGATGTTTGGCATCCATTTTACTGCGTGTGCGAGTCAGAGAGCGATATCATTTCCTGAGTCCCCACAGTGTCAGTGTATGTGCTATGTGTTGCCTCTTTGACAAGGCCAGGGCATACAGGGCATACCTCCATCTGCATACAGGGGCAGGCTCAGGATGTTTCTCCTCCAAGTCCCACTGTGCCTGTGGAAACCTTGGCAATGGTGGAGGCCTGTGTGGCCCTTCCCTGTTTTGTTCCAGCTGCAGCTGTTTCCACAGGAACATATTGTGTAGCATGGCACATACTATGAACATGTGTGCACATATGGCTGGAGAGTACTGAAAGGCTCCACCAGATATGTCAAGACAGTGGAACCATGACTTGAGCATCCAAAACACACACTCTATAATGATCCTGGTTTGTGCATGTGCCTCATTATGACGTTCTTTTGTGGGTGTGTCTGCATTTCTGATGGGTGTCATCAGCCACGGCTCCAGTACGTAGCCAGCATCCCCCACCAGATGGCCATATGGGATGTCCCCAATGGCAAATGCCTGGTACAGCTGTGACAAATGCCAGATGTGTGAGTTGTGATAGCTTTCAGAGCTGCCAGCACACACATTCATGATAATGTCCTGGGCATCTCACACAACCTGGCAGTTGATGAAGTGGAACCCCTTTCAGTTTAGGTAGACCCTACCTCTGTCACTGGGTGGTGCTTTGATGTGAATGTGCGGGCAGTCTATGGCACCCAGTACCTCCAGGTAGTCTACACGGTGGAAAAGACGCATATTGCTGGTCCTCTCCTCACCAGTGCTGGGGAATTTAATGTGCTCAACAGCAAGTGGTTGCATTGCATCCAGGAACTGGTAGAGTATCCTGGACGCAGATGCCTGTGAGACCCCCATGATATCCCCAGTTGGTCTTTGCAAAGTGCCTGTAGCTAGTATTCTTAGGGCTACACATACCTTGGTATCAACTGGGATGGGTTCCCCTTTGTTGGATCTGGGTCTGATGCAGGGCTGGCACAGCTTGATGATTTGCTGAAGTATGTCCCTGTCCACCCTGTCGTGCTCTACTATCTCCAGATCATGTAGCCCCTGGTAGGTTACCCTGGGTCTGAACACTCTTCTCCTCCTCCTTGGTCTGAGGCAGTTGTCACCATTATCCTCCTCACTGCCCTCAGCCTCTAGCACATACTGATAGATCAATGCGGCAGCAGCTCCTAATATTTTTTTGTTAGTTTAGTCAATTAAAATTTCACCGTATGTGTACACCAACGGTGCAGAGTTTGTGGGGAAAAAACGGACTGAAAGGTGTTTGTACAATTTATGGTGGTGTGCTGCAGATGCTGCCTGTGTGATTTGCTGAGTATGATACATTCCACCTGCCAACTACATTACTTGCCTTTAACTGGCTGTATTCTGCTATTTCCCTTTATTTTATTTTCTTGTTCCACTTGCCATTTCTTCCTGTTTTAAGCCCCGAGGCGTGCTGCTCAAACACAGTGCCCAAATGTCAACAGTGCTGCCATTTCCTGTTTTTTTTTTTTTTTTTTGTATTTTTTTGCTTAAGTCCCGGTGTGCACCGTGCACACCCATTTAGGCAAGGTAAACAAGGGTATAGACACACACCCCCTTGCTTACATGTACACAGTGCTGCCATTTCCTGTTTTCTTTCTTTTTTTGTTTTTTTTTTTGTTTTGTTTAAGACCTGGTGCACGCTGTGCACACCTGTTTAGGCAATGTACACAAAGCTATACCACCTGAGACACACACCTTCGCTTAGCTGAGCTTAGCTAAGCAGAAACATGGGCTGTGGATTCCCAATGTGCTTATACCAAGCATGATACACCCCCTTATCATGTTAGCTGCTCCTTCTGCCTACTCAGTCATGTTTTAGCATCTACATGGTCAGGGGCAGTGTGTGGACTTAGAATATTTTGTGATTCAGTAAATTTCCCCTAATTTGCATACCACACTGCCTTAGTCCATAGTTACTGCACTAACATGGACCCTTTCCCCTTGACAACCACTATTCCCTGGTATTGTTTTGATTATGCATGCCATATACTATAATGACAAAATGCAGATTTCACTTAAAATTGACTTCTCACTATTTTTTTTTATTTTTGGCACCTTCACTTTTGTGCACCACTGCCCTGTGATTAAAACGGCAGAGATTGGCCCCCCAAAAAAACTTAAATTTTATAAAATGTAAACACTTTTCTATGCCAATGGCCATATATATGTATATGTATGTGTATATATATATATATATATATATATATATATATATATATATATATATATATATATATATATATATATACACACATATATATAGTAATACATTTAATGTAACCCTCACCATTATGCACTACATTGCGAATGAAGAATGCACCATGACCATATTACTTAACTAGTTAATAAATGAAAAATAAAATCTGATCACCTTAGGAAATGCAAATACCTCTCAACCTCTTAGTACAAAAAATCTGGATAAAGCCTGATAGAATGGGGGACAAAGATCCAAAAATAGGGACAAATTTTAAATATTGCTCTTATAAACTTAGAAATTTGCTAGAATAACGGGATTTGTCTTAGCATGCATTTTTCTGATGAGTATGATGTCTGAAAGACAAATATATATCATTATGTAGTGACTTCAGTCCTCAGATTATCCCATAAATTTGCCAGAAAATCATAAATTTTATGAGGAACAGACCAGAAATATGAGGCTAAAATTTGGACATTCTGCAAAAATCTGGACAGTTGAGAGGTATGTTAAATAATATAGCTAGTGCTCAGATAGGCAATAGGTCAAAGCAAGCAGTAAAAACAGTTTTAATCCGCCCCAATTAATGGCATCATCAATAATAAAATAACAGAAATTATGTGTATTCCTATGTTGACAGACACTTGCACACGTGTTCATCATTTTCCCGTTCTTCATCCATTATTATGCTGTCCACAATCTCCTCCCATTTGAAACAATTGTTGTTGAAGTAAAACAGCAAACTGCACAGCTTGAAATCATTTTTTTCTCTAGCTGGAGTTGCACAAAAAAAAACAGACGGAAACATGAAACAAACTAAAAACTTTTACTACAATTACGGAAAGATGGAACCACAACAGCGGGCGTTATTACAAGTGATGGGTGACTTATTTTGAACTGTAATGTTTCATAATACCTACCTCACCTTACATTGATTATCTGCTTTGTTTTAATCATGGTCATACCATAAGATGAAGATAATAAATTTTCCTTTGATGATGTGCCTTAACACTTTTTTTCATTCTGTTTTTTTTTTTTTTAACAGAGAAGCCGGAATCTGATCATACTTCCTGGTTTAAATTTCACCCCTCTGTGTTTTTCTTAGAAGCAGCTACTGCAGGTGATGCTCTTACTGACACACACACACACACACATACAGACACACACACACACATACACACACACACACACACACACACACACACACACACACACATACATTCATTCGGATACACACGTAAACAATACAAAAGTAAAAATATAAGTGGAATGAAACAGAACAGAATGGCCAAAGTAGTATTCTGTGACTAGCAAAACAGCAAGCCCTGAAATCACCTCATGTTGTCGGTCATAGAATGGTGGATTTGCAATCCTTACTGTTTTTTTTTTGTTTTACAACTTGTTGCAAATCCTTAAATCACAGACCTAAATGGAACGCCAGTTAAATGACTGCTTTATTTACAAATCATGAGTTGTAAATGTCAACTTGTAGAAAATATATGATTAGTGACCTGGCATTCTACAATTAGTATTCTGCGTGTAGGTAAATACTCCCTCTATTTCACTCAAAATGCTTGTAGAACAACGGGTTTTGCATCACAACGAAACCTTTGAACAATAAGACATAAAACAGTAATGTGTGGCTGAAAATCAAAAACTTCAGGGGAGAGAGAAGGCAATGAAGCAAAATCAAGGACGTTTGTATGTTCTGCAAATGCTGGTACAACTGACAGGAATGCTCACCGCAATCTTCATTCTGAGCCCCAATTGCTCAGTGAAAAGAAAACAAAATGAATGGATTACTGCTGTCCACAGATATATTGGGACCACTGCCAACTCACAATTTCTGCAAGAGAAAAACTGATGGTGCATCTATTCACTCATATCGTACCCTCCACATAACCAGTCTGAAAGCGCTTACTTTATATAGTGCCAGGACTTACTGCTGTAGCTCACAGGCAACCCAAGTCCAATCGACTTTATTAGTGAAATTTGATAAAAAAATTAAAATAGATTACTGCAGATAATGTGCACTGCTACTAATGCCCATGAATGTATCTAGGTAGAACCTCTGAAGTAGAAAAAAATTACCCTGAATATTGGGAGTATTTGCTGCCGTTAACATCTGGGCTAAGATTGAAAGTCATTGCTCTCATCTGGGCTAAAGCACTTTTGTCATCTGGTCTAGGTAACTCATCAGCAGTGCAAGTACCTAGTACTTTTTTTCATACTATTATAACAATCTGTAGGAACTAGAGGAACTACATTTCATTTTGCAGTTGGGAGCCAAAACAGTAATGGGACAAGGTAGGCAAAGTAAGGTGATAAGTTTGTAGTAGACAGTGACGTCACAAAGTGGGAGGTAACCAACTAAAGGGGTGGCAACCTTTACATTTTGGTTCGAGGCAGGGAACTGTACTTTGAACGGAGATAGTGCTCCTTTAAGTAAGAACATTATGGGCAATTTTTACACGTCCTGTGTTTATAGGAAACCAACTTACTCTAACAGTTTCTTGCATTTTACTAGCTCACACCCCTTTCATTAAAAGAAGGCAGTGGTAAAAGGTCAACTAGTTAGGGCATTTTTTAAATGAACATTTTGAAAAAAAATAAGTTAGTAGAAAGAGACTACCCAGCCTTTATGGTTTATGAAATTATTCTGGAAGTTAAGAAAAGAGAAAAAATGGACATTTTACACCTTTGCTTCAAAATTGTGATGTCAGAGTTACTAGTGTGAATGATGCTGTGATTACTGAGATTAACAAGGTTTGTTATAAGAATTATTTTATTTTCACCTTCACTTTGGAAAGTGGAATAATAAAAAACATTAAAGAAAATCTGGGAAATTATATAGGAGAACAGTAATATTGCTAGGAAAGTGGGTGATCAACCTACATTTGTATTTAGGAAAGGTAAAAATGTTAAAAGTATGTTTGAACGAATGGTTAGCATAGCTAGCAAGCATCCTTCCATAAACAAGTGTGGGAGGTGTAAGTATTGTAGCTACATCCTAGTATGTCATCAGGTTACAATCTGTGGATGTAAGTTTAAAATTAAGAAGAAATTTGACTGTAACAGTGGCAGTTTAGTCAAAGCAGCCTTTTCTTTTTATAATGGTAAAATGGAAAGGAAGTTGTGTGAATGTATCTATGAGCATATATATGAAATTAAAAACATAAAAAATATGAATGCCCTTTTTAAACACATCAGTGAGTTTACAAATCATCACTTTAAATTCATTGTTTTAAAACAGGTTATGCAAAGTTTAAGGGGTGGATCCTGGCAGGTAGTATTGAAGAGAAGGATTCAGTACAATTTTAATTTATTTGTACACTTATGTTGGAAGTTTCTTATATTTCTCAACCAGAGTAGTGTACAAGGCCCAGATGTGAGGTGTCAGTGTAATAAAGTTGTGAAACCCCCATATTTTGGCAATTATATTGGGATTCTTACAAGGGGCCATGCCTGAATGAGCATGCCTCAGTTGCTTCTGTTTTAAAACTAAAACCCCTAGAAAGATTAATTATAGGGGCTTTGAGCATTTCTTTTTAAATGTAAGGTAATTTGTTCACTCTTTATTCTTATGTTTGTATTAAAAGGTTTTGAGACGGATGCAGCAAACGTCTGTGCAGAAATAACTTATTCCTGCATGGAAGGGACCATTCCCGTGCAGCATGGCAGCGCACCATGCATATGTATGAAGGCATGCTGCTGTGCTCTAATACATACATGGGGAAGTGTATGAGTGCAGGGGCATGTCTGAGAGCAGTGCTGTCACAGTACACATGCCCCCTGCACACCAGAATTGCTGTATGGCAATCTAAAAAGAGCGAGATCACTTTTCACACCTCGCAACCCATTAGAGTAAGAAATCTGGACAAAGCCATAAGGGACAACTGCTAAATATTACTATTAGAAACTTAGAAAGTTGATAGAATAACAGGTTTTGCATTAGCATGAATTTTCTGAAGGGTATGAAGTCTAAAATGCACACTTCTCAACCAGTTAGGGTAAGAAATCTGGACGAAACCGTAAGGTACAACTGCTAAATATTGTTATTATAAACTTAGAAAGTTGATAGAATAACAAGTTTTGCATTAGCATGAATTTTCTGAAGGGTATGAAGTCTAAAACGCAAATGACTGTCATTATTTTCAAACTTCAATCTTTAATGATGTGCCAGAGAGCCACAAGTTTATGAAAGGTGGAAAAAGAATATAAGGCAAAAATCCGGACATACTATGAAAAGTTATATGTCATTAACATTTGCAAAGCACAGCCCCCAACAAATACATTTTTTTTTGTTCACATCTGCAATAAAGTTTAAGCATAATTGTGCAGGTGTGCCCATTGCTTAGCTATGCTTAGCCCAGCTTAAACAGCACAAGAAATTAAATAGCAATCAACATCCAGCATAAGCAGTACTGTAGTGGTTAGAGCATATACTTTGCATATAGTCATTCATAGTTTGAGCCCCACCAAAGCCATTCCCATTTTGTATGTGAAATCAGTACAATTTTAATTTATTTGTATATTTATGTAGGAAGTATCTTATATTTCTCAACCAGAGTAGTGTACGAGGCCCAGATGTGAGGTGTCAGTGTAATAAAGTTGTGAAACCCACATATAAACACAAGTGCCCCATACAGTATAGTCACACAAGAATACATGTAATGAAAGCACATTTGGGGAATGTCAGGGAAGGTAAACAAATTTATATGTCAGGAATGAATAAGCAATCCCATACAGGTGGTAGTCCATAAAATAAAACATAAGCAATGCTAAGCATTGTCACACCTATGCTGACCAGGTGAAAGCATTGTGTAAATATGAATGCTAAGCAATGAGTAGCCCAGCTAAGTGGATTTCCTCAGTGGTAAGCAATGCTGAACCTGCCCCTTTAAGCCCTGCCAACCTTAGCTAAGCAGGTTTGCCTGTAACTTAGCTTAGCTCAGCATATTCAAAACCGTCCAATCACAGCAAAGTGCAGGAAATCGGCCATATTTAAATCTCGCAGGCGGGAATACAGCCCATAACTGGTTGTAGCTCCCCACTGTAGGCAGTATGGCTGGTGTATGAGAAGGCATTCGGTTTCGGTCACAGTGCTGGGGCATACAGGAGTCCAAGGTCATGGTGAACTCCTTGTAAAAAATCATGATGTGAGATTGCTGCAGGACCAGTACCAGGGCTCCCAATACAAAGCGAAAGCCTGGGAAAGTCTCGCCCATGATCTCACAAGTGCCACTGGTATCCCTTGGACTGGTGAGCAGGTCCGGCACTACTAGGCTGACTTGAAGTGGAGGAAGCGGGAGTTCTTGGAACAATGGGTCCAAGAAGCATGACAGAGGGGTGATGTCCCAGCAATGTGTAAGTATTCATAGCAATAACTGTTTACCAAAGTCCAGCCTGTGTATGTGATGGATAGGCATGCATAAATGTTTCTCTGTCTTCATTACAGCTCCAGCTGAGTGAGTTGTGAACCAGGAACCCCATGCCATCAGGTTGCAAAGGCTGCATCACGAGGCTGGTGAGTAACAATCTAGCTTGTAGTATTCATACCAAATAAACATAAAGGAGTAGAATCTCACCTGGCAGTATTAAAAATGGGTATGTCTTGTACTGAATAAAGCAGTGTAACTGCCTGTCAATAAAATTCAAAACCTTGGACTGGTTGTGTTTACTCTGGTATGGTATGATTTGAAATGTGTACAGGTTATGCATAGCAACTATAGCACTGAAAGCATTAAATAATCAAGTCTCATCTGACAAAGTTAGTGCCTCTATAACACATGAGATTAACTGATATTACAAATGTCACACACCAAGATCTGATATCTGAATAGTAATGTTGTGTTAACCACTGTTTTCCACACTGTGCTATGTAAAAGGTATGTATAGGAATGTATGTATAAGAATGGTGCAATTACAAGGTCAGATTGTACAACAAAGAGAGAATGAAAAAGAAATCATTCAAGGAAGAAACAGCAGTTTATTGATAGCTCCCACAGATGAAATGCACACTTGTCACGTTTTTTGCAGAAACCACCACGGTTTGTATCCCTGCTTTGGTAGTAAACTGCATGCATAATTTCAACTAGGATTTTGTGAAAATGTGTAGAAACAGTCAGGTAGTATTAACAAACATTCCCTCCACAGGTCCTCCAGGTAAGAGAAGGTATAAAGTAGCTATAAGAAGGCTGTAGTTATACTGTGTCCAACACCCATGTGCCAACCCACGGCTGCAAATAACAGCAAATAAGTACATACACAAAGTGGTCTCACCCAAGAAATAATCAAAAGTGTCATGCTGTCACAGCTACTGGTCCCTGCTAACAACAACCAGGGTGACTGATAGAAATCAAGGCAGAGTGTGTCAATAGCAAACACACGCACGGTATGAGTGCACATATGCAACTCTGACTATGTGAATATGGGTAGAAACAGTCATGTAGTATTAACAAACATTTCCTGCACAGGTCTTCCAGGTAAGAGAAAATATAAAGTAGCTATAAGAAGACTCTAATTATATTATGTACAGACATAAAACTTCCCAACCCAAGCCCATAGTTGTTGTAATAATACTTGTAGAGTAATGAGTAGAGCAATGATCATTAAAGCTGTGACCACTGCAAGAATATACATTTGTTAACTGACATCTCTC
>NC_056726.1:1438792609-1438795109 GCF_019279795.1 Protopterus annectens
CATCCTCAGCAAAAGGTTGAGATCCCTCATCATATCCTCTAAAGCTAGCTATGAAAACAGAATTGCAGCAGATAATAAAGACAACCACAAGGGCTTCTATAGTTATGTACAAAATCTCACGGCAATACCCATATTTGCTTTGAGCTACTGCACAATGGTACCTCCTATACTGAGCCAACAGAAATTGCCAATATTTGTGAACAAAAACAAGGCGTCAAAATGCTGAGAGTAGGATAAAGAATGTAATAAAACTCAAAGATATATTTAGGTAAACACTTTCACAGTTGCCTGCTTCCTCAGACCTTAATACAAATGATAACAGTTATGAAAACCTTTACATTTAAATATTTCACACTGTTTTCTGTTTTATTAAATTGTTTATCCTACTCTCAACATTTTGACGCCTTGTTTTTGTTCACAAGTATTTATAATTTTGGCTTTGTCGGGTCCCACTGCATTCTATTTCATATAAAGATATTGCCAATATACTGGCTGACAAATTCCATACTAACTTTACCCCTCCCCCCAAAGGACCAATCACAATACGAGTAGATTGACAGGCACCCAGTATTACTGCTGCACAGGTTAAAACAGCACTGTCCAAGGCCAAGAATACAGCTTCTATGGGATCTGAGAATATCCCTGGTTTGTTTTACATGAACTACAGAGTGAACTGGCACCTCACCTGTGTGCCCTGTTCAGTCACAGCCTCACCTCAGGCTTTGTCCCTACCAAATGGAGCACTGCTACAGTCATCCCTCATCACAAAAGAGGGATGACTACAGACCCCGAGAATTATCACCCCATTAGCCTGATGAGTCTGATATGCAAAGCTATGGAATGCTTCATCATGGACCTAATAAACAAGGATATAGGGAATCACCAAACTCTGGATCCTACACCATTTGGTTTTGTGAAGGGTTTCTCATGCCTGCTCAACTTGGTAGACTTCTTTGAGTCAGTCACCAGAGCTGTGCACGAAGGCAAGATGGGTCATACAGCCTATCTTTATCTGGCCAAAGCTTTTCATACCATTCTCCACTCAGGAATCATAGAAAAACTCACTAAGCTAGGCATCAACCCCTATATCAATAGGTGGGTTGCAAACTAGCTCACAGACAAAACCCACAGTTTGAAAGTAGCGGATTCCAAGTCAAATTGCCAACCAGTCATGAGTGGAGTCTACCAGGGTTCAATCCTGGGTTCTCTCCTGTTTGGTATCTACTTCTCTGAAGTCCAGGACAACACAAAGGGACTCTGGCTGACAAGGTTTGCAGACGATTGCAAGTTGGGAGCTGTTATTAGCTCCCAGAGTGATATTGATGTCCTGCAGAAAGACCTCAATGACACCAACGATGGGTGTAAGAACAATGGCCTTAAGCTCAATTCCAAAAAAGGTATAGTCATCTCCCTTGGGAGGAACCCGGTTCCCTTGAATTACCACATCGATGGAAGTCCACTGAACACAGAAGGTGTTATAAGAGATCTGGGAACACAGGTTGACAGCAACCTCACTTTTGACCACCACATTGCCACTGTCATCAGAAAGTCCTTCTATTTGCCACATCTCATTACTATAGGTTTTGCATCCAGGAAGGAAGAGGTCATTGTCTCCCTCTACTCTTCCCTCTTTAGACCGATCATCAGGTACAATGCCACATTTGGCATGCACCTCACTAGACACCTGAAAAAACTGGAGAGGCCATAAAAGTACCTCACAAAGAGGATCCTAGGCCTTAAACACTTGTCCTATATAGACAGAGTCAAAAAACTCCAACTATTGTCTGTGTCATACCATTTACATAGAGGCGATCTTTGCTTGACTTACCAAGCCATGTCTGACCCAGCTCTGTTCGAAATGCTACTTCTAAAGAAATCCTGATCCCTCCACACCACACGCTCCAGAGACCTCAACCTCATAACCACAATCAACAGAACATGCTGGAAGGACAGGTTAATTACTCAGAGACTGCCCATGCTATGGAATAGACTACAGAAAAATGTCAAGCAGACCACCTCACTGGCCCTCTTCAATATATATATATATATATATATATATATATATATATATATATATATATATATATATATATATATATATATACATATACATATATGTATATATACACGGGTCCCCTTCAGAATGCCGAAATTCAAATTGAAATGCCGATATTCTGAACGGGAAATACTGCGTGGACCGGGAGATTTCCGTTGCTCTTGCTGTAGTGCGATCTCGGAGTTGGTATATTTACGTAGGGGTGTGTGTGGAGTGCAGCCCCCACGTGTGTGATGCAGGGGGGTGAAGTCCCCCCTGCTATACACAGTTTAATGTGTGTTTTTTTTATTTTCATGGGTCTAGTTCACATTTTCGAACATTCAAATGTTCGATCATATGGTCTCGGCCATATGAATTTCAAAAATTTGAGCATTCGGTTATGTGAAGTAGGCCCATATCCATACACACACACACACACACACATATATATATATATATATATAT
>NC_056726.1:1438797609-1438836846 GCF_019279795.1 Protopterus annectens
TTAACCCCCTATGGGGAAAGTATCAAATGTTACTATGTAAATGGATCCTTTACATAAACATGCTTCACTTCAAACTGTACTATCACACTGACAAAAAGAACTGTGTGCAAAACAGTAAGCTCTAACCCACCACTATCTCCATGGTGAAATGTATAACAATGTACAGCCATATACCTTTATGTTTCTTATTAATAATATCCCTCACATATTCTAGCAGCCTAGGTTAAAAACATTTAATACGCCTCCCCCATAAAATATTTTACAAGGACATATAACAGCATTCTATATACAGTGACCTCTTGACTGTACAGGGTTACACATGTTGTCCAGCCATAGCCCTCTTATTTATGGCCCCTACCCCACAACATGTGTGGGAGTCCACAACATCACTGAGATGATAGCAGTAATGCTAGCACTAAACAATGATAGACCATACCTATCAACCTCTTACTGCATGACATCTGGACAAAGCCTGGTATATAAGTGGAGGACAGAGGCCACAACACAGGGCCATATTTGAAATATTGCTGTTATACACTGTGAAAGTTGCTAGTGTTACAGGATTGTTTGCAACATACCCTTTCTGAGGAATATGACGTCAGAAAGACAAATGGATGTTGCCATGTACTGATAGTAATCAGCAGAGAGAATGCCACTGATTTGTCAAGGACAACACCTGTCTGGGGAACAGAAAAAACATAGCAGCCAAATCTCTGGCCATTATGTGGATAGCTCCACAGTTGAGAGCTATGCAGACAGACTGCAATCCATGCAAAACTAGCATGTACACACAAACACTGTAAAACTAGCAGTATTCAAAGCATATAACAGCAATACTCACACTCTGTCCCTAGGTCTGGAACCTTATACAAACATGTAGTTGGCCTGGATCCACAAGTTTTGTTATAAGAGGTATTCCTACCTGCTGTCTGTAACACTGCTGCCCCCACACATGAAGAATGTCTTCCATGCAGGCAAGGTAAAGGGGCAACGCCCACATGAAGTAGCTGGGTTGCTATGACATTGGCTATTGGAAGAACTACACAGGCGCACTGCATGCAATTAGCAAGTGGGGAACACCAATTGGTGCAGAGGCCATCACCTGCTCATGAGCATCACCTACAAAAGCCATGCTGCAACCTATTTAAACCAGCTTGATCCCTGTAGTGCAGAGAGAGAGAGAAACAAACAAACAAAAGCAAAAAAAAAACAAGAAAGACAAAAACCTAAACTGGAACATGGAAGAGAGTATAAAAATAAAACAGGTATGTGAAACATGTAAGCATGTAATTGAATGTAGTACTTGGACTGTAATAATAGAATAGATGATTTTGAAAGAATGATATGTTACAGTAAGACTTGCTGTAATGATGTCCTGCTGAACAGCTGCTATGGACATAGCATCTGGCTCTGTCTGCAGTGGGCCATACCTGTCAACTGTACAGATCTTCACAGAATGTCAAGATTTACCCATCATAGTGTCTGATCTGTTCCTCCTAACATCTATATTTTTCTGGCAAATAGCTGAGGATAGAAGTCATGAAGTAATGACAAACACTTGAGTTTCATACTCCACATCCTTCAGAACAGTCATGATGATGCAAAATATATTATGCTACAAACATCATAGGTTTGTAACAAGCATATTTAAGATCTGTCCATATTTATCCCCCCATAATTTCAGGCTTTGTCCAGATGTGATGCTCTAAGAGGTGGAAAGGTAGGATCCCAGCTGAGGAGCCTGACTCTCCCTGGGAAAGGACACCTCACATATGACAACCACTAGAGTATCTGTTAAACAGTCGTGACTGTGCAACTGCTAGGCCGGTTAATGGGATGTTGTCCATATCCATATGTTACCTGTGAATATGAGCATTATACATGTTTGTATTGCAAATCTAAGATACCTATATAGGGCATGTGCATAGTAAAGTACTGTTGCAGATGTGTGTATTAAATTGCATGTGATATATTGAATTAATAACATTCAACTGTACAGTGTTCTGCCGGACAATAGTCACAGTTGTGACTGATATCTATAATCACATATGAATATGCTTGTGTTATGTAAGCTATATTAATACGTTATCAATATTTATTTCCCTGTTGTCACCCATTGATGTGGGCCCTTGTCCAGAAGTCATGGTATAACAGGTTGAAAAGTATGATTGAGCTGCAAGACTGTAAATACAGTGTGCCATACTGACATAGAACACAAATGACATCAGGTATCCCCTGAGCATGTGTATCTATACGTATGTTCAACTGAAAGGCACAAAAGTAATAATATGTTTTACAAGCAGTCCAGAAAATAGGTTGCGCATGTTGCATATGTGTGTAATATCAGTGTCACTGCATACAACAGAAATAAATGTGTACAGCTACTGGTTGCTGCATTTCCATGACACTGATATGGGTACTACAGTAGGCATGACTATCAGGTAGTAATCAGAGAAGTGTACAACTGTGTTATTAGCCACTGTCCATGCCTACCACTAGCAGCTATATCAACACCCATACAGACTGGATATCCAAAGTGTACACACCCCTGTTGGAATGCCAGGTTTGTGTGCTGTATGTCAATGAGACCACAGAAAATCATTTAATAATGTTTCTCACCTCAAATGTGACCCATAACCTGTACAATTCTATTGAAAAAGAAACAAAGCTGTTTCAAGGAAGGTGAGACCATTGTCAAGTGAAGATGTGTCATAATGTTAGAGTACAAACCAACACAAATGGATGTTGTAATCAACTCACCAAGTGTTTACAATACATATCAGTTTAAGGGTGTGCACACACATTCAACTGGCTTACTGTACTGTGTGTTATTTCCCATATGTTTTCACATGGGGAGTGTATTGAAATGAGTTTTTGTGGGGTCATGTTTCAATTGCACAAATACCAGGCATTGTAATAGGGGTGTATACACTGTATATCCACTGTATCTATATGGAATCAGCAGTACCTGACCTGTAAAACCAGCCTCCACCAAGGATAGAGTAATATCCCTTGATGGGCATCAGCAATACACAAAGCACTTAATAGGTTGCTATAGTGGCTGTACAGGGACACATAGGTGCAGCCCACAACTTGGAAGCAAGTCCACCTCTATCTAAGCAAGCATGTAGGTCCACAGATGAGTTCCTGTAAGGCTGACTATGACTATATATCAGACATATCCACACCACCAAGGCCAATTGTCACAATGTCTCCACATATGTAGTCAATCTCAGAGGCAGTAACACAATTCAACCAATACTGGGGGTAAAGCACACCTCATACACACATGCAATGGATACAGGCAACCTGCATCAGACATATTAGGTGGTAACAGTGCCACTCCGTCCACACCATTTGTACAGGGGGGATATGCACATCAACCACACTCCTGCCCTCATCAATGGTGAGCATGTACATAATGCCTACTGATGGCAACAACAGCAAGTATCCATGGGGCATGAGAACATCACAGTCTGCCTCCTACATGAACTCAGGCATGTGCTCACAGCTCCATCACACACTACAGTCAAACACACTTCCCACTATCCACATGGAAGATGGCCACTGTCATACCTCTACACAGAAATGAATGGAGAATACAGGATTATACAATTAAGTGTCCAACATTGGGGGAACTAGACAGGTCAGGACTAGGAGTGTAATGCAAAATGCCAAAGCCATGATAGCTTACAGTGTTATGGTATAGTCTGGATTATTTGCAAGTAATATCCACTATTGATGTGCAAGTGGACAACCGTATGAGGTCCTGTGACCTTTTCTCCAGTTTATGTCTTCCAGGTAATATGCAATGTCCATGGCTGCCAGCATTCAGCAACAAAGAGAATGACACCATAATACAATATGTGATACAGCATTATGACATGTTATTCAGCCACAGAGTCCAGGATCTGCAGGAGAGGACTGCCCTGTGGAACAAGCTCGTCCACAGGGTAAACGATATCGGCATGCACAGCAGAAATTATGAGTAGATGCGGCATTGTTGCACTGACCTCATCTGCCATGCCGGTCAGCGGGCTACTGCCATTGCAAGGGGCCAGCTAGCCACAGGTGGGGGTCAAACCATTCAGCCCCCACTGGCATACACTGAGGAGCTCCTCACCAGCCTTGGGGTACCCACCTGCTGGACAAGCCATGAAGCTAAAGACAGGATTGTGGAGGTGGGTACCACCCACACAATGGACGAGCATGCAGGTAAGACCCCAGTGCACATTACTAGAACACTGTTGCTTATCCATGTTTATCTGTAAAGTATCTACATGCATATGTCAGATAAGATAGTCTGTAGCTGGAGTGTAGTAATGCACAGATGTGCATAATCCATAGTATTGGGGTTTCTACTGTTGATGTGCTGAAATGCTGCTTCCACCCTGTACCAATGCCATAGGTGTGGCTACTGACATTACTTCTCTCCCACAACTATATAGGTCCCTCTGGTATACAACTGGGTCAGCAGCCTGTAGCTGGTGAGTATGGAGTTGTTTTGCTCAGGTTTGCCAATACACCAGCTATGTTAAGGCCATGTTATTTGTCATGCACACATTTAACACACCTACCCATAATGCATGCTGTACATGTTCAGTTTTGTTGGTGTTAACTGCACTGCATCACAGTGGTCACCATCATAGCATATCTGAAAGGTATGTAAGATTCCTGCAGTATACCTCACAACCTGTCAGTGCAAGATGTGTGGACAGAGATAAACAAAATAATGAGATAAATGGCCTACAGTAGGGACATGTATGTAACATTACCCTTATACAGTGGATACACCACTATTACAATGGCAACTGTTCCTGATATATACAATGGCAGACCACAATAACACATTCCACAACCTGTAATGTGATCCTAACATGAGCAATAAATGTGTAATATAGAATTGAATTATATGTTAGGACAACAAATATGGGGTATACAAACCTTACAAAACACTGGAAGTATATGTGTGCACACACTCCAAATATATTGTGGAGGCAGCTTGTGATGTACTGACAGCAATCACTCTTCTTGAGTACACACCTACCTTCAAGTACAGGGCCTCAATGTCACACCAAGTAACGGTCTGCTGTCAAAGAAGCATGTTCATGACATTTGCCCAGTTGCCTGCAACAGAGGCAGCCATGGCTTGCACACAAATTACAAATCATGAAATGGATCCCATATCTGAAAGGTAAGAGTCAGGAGTGGGAAATGTAACCTTACCTCACCATTGCATATACCATGGCAAACAGTGCAGACAGTGATCTAGAGACATATTAAATATGGGACAACTGTGATGTAGAAAAGAAATAGATGCCCATCCAAGATAGATGACATGTTGCAAACTGGTTAGGAAGGCTGGCCAGAGACATGCAGCAACACTGAGAGAGTTGCAAGAATGTCTAGCAGGTACTGCCTGTGTAGTACCTGTGTTGACAACCGCCTGGATTCTGCATAAGTGTGGTCTATGGGTTAGGGTAATTAGATGGAAGATTTGTCATACATGAAACATCATCCAGAGCTCTGTACAGGTAGCAAAAGCATATCATTCAAGTTTCCCAAAGGCATGTGTTACAATGTGTAATGGTGTCATGACACCAAGGCTCAAATCTACAGACAGTATTCATAAAGATACATGTGGTACACAAGCAACACCTCACTTCACCTCAGGGCCACCATCCCCAACTTTTAGCTTGCTGGTGCCAGTGTACACCTTTAGAGTTGCTGTTCATTAGCTGGAACTAGGCCAGTAGACATGGTGGGTGGAATTTGGAACACTGCAAAATAACACTCATGTGTAGCCCATAGTTGTCAAGCATCTGCAATAAGGCTGAGGATGGGGAGGGGTGTCAGCTTCAAACACAACAGTGAACTGAAGTATACATCCAAAGATAGCTAAGAATGGCTGTATCTGAACACAGTCAAGGTTATGAATTGTGCCAGACATAACCCAGACTCTACAGCAATAGTGAAACCACTGTGTGACCTCCAAAGGCTGTGCACATGAGCTGACCTTGCAATCTGGCACATTTTCCATGTGTCTGTGTGTGCTTCCTATGTATACTCTGGTTTGTTCACTTGCAGTTTAATTGTATGTCACTGATCTGATCTAATTAACACTAGTACAATTAATACATATCTTATTTTCACTGCTTATAAACTACAGTGCACTCCATATACTATGACAATGTTTCCGGAATACACACACACACACACACACACACACACACACACACACACACACACACATAGACATAGGCAGGCACACACACACACACACAGTTATTTGGTCAGAGCTGCTTACCTGCTTACTGAAGGGGCATAAGACATTGTTCTCCTCCATGTGGATAGCCACATGTAGTCTGCAGCATTTCAGTGGTGGAACAGTGTTAGGACCAGTGAGATACCTGATAGCTCCACCACATTCAAAAATGAACAAATTACTTTATTTCCTAACATGCTTAGCTGCTTGTCATACTTTTAAGAATTAATTGTCTATTTGAAATATTACAATTACCGTGGATCTTCATATTGTCATTTGGGTTATTCAGTAAACATTTAGAAAGACAATTACTTCAGAGAGTGCCTGACTGTGCTGCAGATGACTATGATTCAGTAGTATATTGGGCACTAGAG
The DNA here is from genome assembly GCF_019279795.1 of Protopterus annectens. Taxonomy (NCBI): domain Eukaryota; kingdom Metazoa; phylum Chordata; order Ceratodontiformes; family Protopteridae; genus Protopterus; species Protopterus annectens. The sequence continues at coordinate 1,438,804,249 of NC_056726.1, forward strand.
AAGGCTGACCGAAGAAAGGAAAAGAAGGACTGAGAGGACAACACAAGTTCTCCTTCCTCAGAGAAAGGGACAGTGTGTATGCTTTTTGCTGTTGGCAGACGCCCTCTAGTGGACACTGCAGGATAATGGTGTAGCTATGGGCATACAGCTTAGTTTCAGGAGCAGACAGGTTGGAGCAGACACATCCTGGTTACATATATGTATGTAATGTGCATGAGGTGTCCCCACATGCTTCTTTGTCAGTTAGGGATGTTCACCCCTACATCCCAGTTTTTCTTCCCTAATAAATAACAAAAATATCTATCCCAACTACAATATATATTCACAAATTAATACTAGGCAAGGAGTCACAAGCATCATTAAGGCCGTAGTCAAATAATCCCCTTGAATTGCTATGTCATTCAATAGCTGATGTCTTTAGCTCTCACATTCTAGGAGTGGTAACCTGACAAAGATAACACTGATAAGGACAACCTCCTTGTATGGGGGGCCTCACCTGTAGTTGGGACCATGGCAGGCTCTCACCACCCCAAAGGAAGAAACAAGCAGGCTAGAAGAAAAGTTGAAAGGCCATGAAAGTTTTCTTGCTGAAAGAAAGTTATTTTCAGACAGATGTAAGAGTCAGTGCTCATCTGTCTCTTCTTAACCATAAGAGGAATAACTGGGGCCCCACTTGAAATTTTCTTCTTCATTGATTTTTTTGGGTAGCTTTGAAAGCCACCATGATTAGGCATGTACATAAAAATAACAGTGTCACCTGTACTTGTGTTACCTTGTCTGCAGCAATAGCAAAATACTCCATCTAGCTCGGTCTGTTTAAAGTTTATAATGGATTCAGTCTGAAAATCTGTCAAAAATCAAACATTTTAGGAATCACATAGAGTGGAAACTAATGATGCTTTACAACTGGGGACAAACCAGGCCTTCTGATGGTGGCTTGGTAAAGTACACATTTTCATATATCCTTATGGACTTTTTCTAATTTCTTTCTATATCCAAAAGACATGGGCTTTTCATCCAGAAAAAAAGGAGGTCATTGTCCCACTGTACTCGTCCCTCATTAGACCCATTAAAGAATACAACACCCCATTTGGTATGTACCTCTCAAGACATCTGCAACAACTGGAAGGCCACAAAAATACCTCACTAGAAGAATCACAGGCCTAAAGCAGATGCCCTATGCTGACCAACTTAAAAAACTCCAGCTATACTCTTGTCGCATATCATCTACTCAGAAGCGATTTCTGCTTAACCCACAAGGCCATGTCAAACTCAGAGCTGTTGGACATGCTACACTTAAAGAAATCCCAATTCCTCAGAGCCACACACTCCAGGGATCTAAACATTGTCATCACAATAAACAAGACATGCTGGAGGGATAGGTTCCTGACACAGAGACTCCCCAGACTCTGGAATAGACTGCCCATACATGTCAAGCAGACCGCCTCTTTGGCCCTCTTCAAAAGGAACCTTGATGATTGGATGGGAGAAAGGAAATTCACCCCAGGGATCACATCAGTCGCCCTGCTAGGCAGGGGTCCAGGGAAGTAAATAGTGTGGGAAGAAATAGCCAGGACATTGTTATGGCTAGGCTTGTATAGGCCCTAGGGCCAATAGCCTAGTACCAACCTATGAACCTATTTGTGGGACCTTTGTATGGCAGACAGACCATATAATGTCAAGTAAAGATGGGCCACACTAGTATACCTCTTCCAGGAGTACTGACTGCTGTAGATCACTTAAAAAGTGCTTCAGCAAAACATTGTTTTAAGGGAGTGCACACTTATGCAACCCACATGTTTAATGCATCTCATTCAGTATCTCCACGACTAACACATTTGTTTGATACTGCATTGGATTGCACAGGTCATATGTCACATATCAGGTGTGAGTAATGTTATCAAATGTTGTAGTGTGGCCCTACTGCATATCATAGAAGAGGCTGGCATGTCAACAGAGACATGTACACTCCTCATATCCACATTAAGCTTTGAAGGCTGTCATTGTAACTTGATTTTATTGCACATACTTGCACTGCTGATAATGAGATCTGCAAATCAAAGGTAAGGTATTAATTATTGACATCAGTCCTCATATATTCCAAGTTACGAGTCAGACAAACACATAGAGGCTGTGAGCAACAGAGCAAACATAACTGCCAGACATCTACACATTCAGCAATAATTTGTACACTTGTGAGGTTTGGTGCACAGTACATGCCAGTGTGCTGTACAGGTGCACAGCAATAACGTGTATATGGGTGAAGTGTGTTCTAGGGGAAGGGGCATCACCTCCTACACAGCTCATGTAGCACAGAGATATATATTGTTGGTAACAAGGATTACAAATGGCTGCAGTGCATGCTGTTGAGTGCCATATGTCATGCATGTTAACTGTTGGGCAATGAGAGGTCTGTGTAATATCGTTGTGCCACCTCACCTGTAAGTGTGTGTGTGTGCGTGTGTGTGTGTGTGTGTGTGTGTGTGTGTGTGTGTGTGTGTGTGTGTGTGTGTGTGTGTACGCGTGCATGCGAATGCGTGTGTAGACATAAACCATAATGTACAAGTCTTAACTTAAATTTCTTGTCTGCCCCCTCACAGGTGGAGAGATGGGTCATGGTCCCTCCTTCAGCAAACTGATGTTAGTGCCTATACAGACTCTGACAATGATGACAGGAATTTTGAGGCACAGGCAAGGTTAACAGGGCCTGAACCTGTGCCATTGGTTGGCATCCTCTTTTATCCACCCCATCCCCGCACACATTCACAATGCCAACACATACCCCATCACCAGTGGCCATAGATGAGGGACAGTTGGTGGGTGGTGGCATGGGACAGGAAAGTGTGGTGACTATGGCAAGTGTGTTTGTATACAGCAGCCATAGCTGGATAATCAGCAAGGTCCCACACAGGCAGATGGACTGGGGTGCTCACAGGAGGGCTGCTGGCCATCATGTTCCTGGCAGAACTGCCACAGCAGGTGGCACCAGAGACATGTTTTGCGTCATCATGGAGGCACAGGCACGAATGGAACATTACACCAGAGATAGTCTGAGGCTCCAGAGGGCTACTCTTTTAGCTGTACATGACTACATCCGTGATCATGCAGATGCCCACCATTATTTTGCAGAGGTCATGTGTAGACGGTTGGGTGAGATGGCGGGAATCCACGACCGTGTAGTGTCTGTGGTAGAGCATGTGTTGGGACTATGGCATTGGCCACGTGGACGTAGGTCAGCAACACCAACAGGTGGAGGTCTACATGGATGTGCAACATCTCACTCCCACTCCAGTAGTGCCAGTACCAGCACCAGCACTGCAGCAGGCCACATGCACATGGTCCTGGTTGTCCCAACAGGGATGAGGATCCAGCAGACAACTGTCATCGTCAGGGGAGAGTACCATATCTTGGCTTCTGCCTGGTGGTGCCCGTGCAACCCCTGGCAGGTGCAGTTACCATGTCCATGGCTGGACACAGTGAACTGTACACCCTGCCATGTACGGTCTGCAGCTGTCCAACATACCCCTGTATAGGGCAGCCACATGGCAGAACTGTGTGCATCCATATACACACACATCACCATCACAGCTAGGGCACCTCTATACTTGCACACACCATGTCTGCACAGGCCATGTAATAAACTACCCCTTAACCCACACACATGATATCAACAAAATGTCTTAGCCTAGGCCTCTGGCAACCCCCCCACCACACCCTGTGCATATGATGATACCTGTGACACATCCCTGTCATCTATGCCATTGATGCAGGGACATGCTAATATGATTCTGATGCTACAGTTTAGTAATTTAATGCTGTTTAAAGTGTTGTCAGCTAAAACGTTTAATGCTTACATGTCAGGGTGTGTAGCTGCCAGCCATGATGCATTATTGCTGTTATTAACACTGACTGAATGTGGTCTCCATAATGTATTCTGTTTGTGTTCTAGGTGTCTGTGTGTCAGGAGGATGTTGGTCTGCTGTCCTTTCCTACAAGGGGTGTGGCATTGTGGTAACACATTGGCTGTGTCATATCCCGGGTACATCTGAATACAAGTAACAGGTCTGTATAACAGTTACTGCATGTGCCACATGGCTGATAGGTCTGAGGGGTGATACAGGTGAGTGCATGGTGGCTGATGTAAGCAGCTCTTCTACAGTGAACAATGGTAAGTGTACTGGATGGCACACACCAAATGTTTGTGAATAACACACACACAGAGGCTTTTGTGTTGACGCAATATACAGAGAATACTGTTTACATGGATGTACTTCATTTTGCAGAGAACTCATTTTGGCCTATGTAATTCCACCAAGACCAAATTGCCAAAACATTGCATCAGTAAATAATCAGTCCACCAAATTTAATTTAAATGAAAATAGTACTGGCAGGGTATATGTCCTTTTCCCCAGTGTAGTGCAATCCTAGAGTTGGCATAAATAGTTGTGCTGATGTGGGGGGCACAGCCCCCACTTTGGAAGGTGTGGGATGGTGTAGAACCACACATAGCATGATTAACAACTACTTAACCTCTTAAAATAAACTGTACAGTATAACAGCACACTAAGCTGGGGGATACGCACAATACCCCTAATGTGGGTGGTTGTGCCCACAACAACCACCCCCAACTATATATACTAACTCCACTATTGCTGTACAGCTGTACAGTGGGGAAAAGGGCATTTACACATCCACTACTAGTTTTGATGGAATGAATTTCCACAAGATGATTGCTTTGCAATGCTACCTTTTGCCAGTTAGTTCTCAGACAAATGATCTCCTGGGAAATTATTTTTCTGCAAACTGAAGTAAATCCCTTCCCATACACACACACTTACTTGGCAACACTGAGATTAGAAACCCTACTTAGGTACTTACTTCTACTAATGTGTTCGGCCTTCATTGCACACACCACAAAGCTTGTAGGGTGAGGTGTGTCCCAAGCTTCCTGTAAAGTGAGTAACATCAACAGGCCTTGTACAGTATGGTAATGGGGGATTTACTGGGTGTTAATGGACACTACATAGTATGACATACTGACATATGCACATTGACAAACACATATAGTCTTAGACACATTTGACAGACCTGTGTTTAACAGTGCTGACTACCTTATCAGTGAGTCCATACTGTTACAGAGATTTGCACATACCACATGCATTATTGGGCTGAAGAGTGTCATCAGTTACCTGTATGGTTGATGGTGACAGCGTACTCATACAGCAGACCTTGGGATATGTACTGGGGGTACCATGATGTAAAGACAGTATACCCAGCACCCCCACCTCACATTGGATATAGTACTCACTGAAACCCATGATAATGCTTTGACATACCCACAATCACACATATTCCAGGACTGCAATACAAACCCTTGTCTATCTAATATTGCTACTACAGGGATATGCATTTATTGCACATTCCACATGGATAGTAGGGTGAGGGTTTTGTCATGGCTCTCCTAATGTGAGCAACATGACCATCCCTTATAATGTATGGCAATGTTTAGTGTATTTGGAGAATGAGGCCTCTGAATGCTGTCTCCTACAAATATGCACACTCACACAAACTTGCACACATACATACACACACACACACACACACACACACACACACACACACACACACACGCACACACACACACACACACACACACACACACACACACACACACACACACACACACACACATACTCACATTTGCCAGTACTCAGAGGGTAACCCACACCTATATATCCATTTGTAGAACAGTGTTATGCTGGAACTGCAACCTCCAGGTAGCCCATAGTGTGAAGAGTGTCACAAAGTAAATTTAATGTAAATTACAGCAGCAGCCCTTTCTAAATATAGCAATGGGGGGTAGTGGGTGAGAAGGCCCTCAAGAGTACTTTCAACTGCAAGTTTACAAACACACAAACACTGTTATACTCAGTAATGCACACCGACACATTTGTCAGTACTGAAGACCAAAGGTGCATGTGTTCCTAGGTGTACCAGGCTAATGCCCATGGAGCGATGAGAAGAGTAGGCCATGTGAGTACACTGGTATCATGCCACCTGACATTTATCAGCAGGCCATCTATCAACTACTACCACTTGAGCGATCCCCAGAGTGACAGTTAAATTCAACATCCACTCATCTGGTTTCTCTTGAAGTGGTCCCGTGAGGTGCTCCAATTGAGATGTATGCAACATATATTGCATAACATGGCCAGTGTCTGGGTTTGGGACCTGTCCACAAACATGTTTTGTTGACTGTGGTAGCGTGGTTGAGGTATCCATGGCATGTGGTGCATACAGAATGGAGTTTCCTAGCTGTAGCATTCATAACACAGCTGGGCAGACATGTCAGTGTCAGTCAATTAGAGATTGCCTGTAAGAAGCCAAGATGTGACCAGGAACACTTGAGGTTCAGCTTTCTGTCCATATAGGACAGTGTGTGATGGCTAGGGTCCTACATGTGCGGTCCACTTGCAGCCTACTCTTTTATTGTAGGTGTCCAGTGAGTTACATGGCAAATGGACCATTGTACCTGCTGATTGGCCTACTGAGTGGGGTGTAGAGGCGGAGACTGACCTCTCCATTCCTTGATGACACACCCTTACTTATGCAATATGCCACATGGAAGAACTTTCTGTCCACAGTGGCAATGTGGTGGTCAGAAGAGAAATTGCTATCAAGCTGTGTTCACAGACCTCCTATAAGGAAATCTGTGCCCATTGGACTACCACCAATGTGGTAATTTGTGGACAACATATTGATTCAACAGGGGCTTGGGACACAGTTCTTGACAATGACACTAAGTCCAGTGTTCTGACAAAAGTTGGACGTGTCAGTGGCAACTTTATGCAGGATGTGTAGATATTCTGGGGATGTGAACATAGCCAGCAATTAGCAATGTATGCAATGATTGCTAAACACAGTTTATTCATGTTTGGCTGGATGTCAGGGCCACACATAACAAACAAGAATTGACCCAGGACAAGATCCTGTGGTACTCCATTCATGACTGGGAGGCTGTCACCAAGCATGACTGTTTGGCAGTCTGACATGGGGTCTGCTGCTTTCACACTGTGGGTACCATTCTTGAGCTGAGTTGCGGACCACTTAGTGACATAGGAATTAATGAATAGAGGAGTATGTTTGCCTATGATTCCTGAGTGTGGAATTGTATCCCAGGACTACAAGGGCAACATATGTTGTTTTGTACTCCATAGTGTTCTATAGTTATTTCACATGACAAACAGATTGTAAGACTGCAGAGTGTTCACAGCTACCACAAAAGTAGGTCCTGTACAGTGGACATGTGTTGCTGTACTGTGTGGACCACACAACAGTGTAGCAAAACACCTTTCCCAATGTACATGAATCACAATGCTAGTGACACAACCACAAACAGACAGAGACACAGACACTTGCCAGGAATGAGTTTCAAACCCCTGCCTAACTAGCCATTACTACTACAGTATTACGCATTTATCAGATGCACCACGGAGCTTACATACTTGACAGCTCCCCAAAGGTATCTTTAAAGGTGACAACAGCAACAGTGCTAAAGGATGGGAAGGGAACTGTAAAATCATGTTTCCGCCAGCACTCACATACAAACAACCACACTTTTACATTTGCTTGGACTGAGATTAGAACTTCTACCTAAGTAGTATCCTGCACTACAGTATAACAGTTATCACATGTGCCACAGAACTTACATACTTGAGAATTCTCCAAAGGTATCTTTAAAGGTGAGTGACATCAGCAGCAGTGCTAAAGGAGGGGTATGGGAAGTGCAGTAAGTGTGAATGACCACAAAGGCAGGTGTCAACAAAGACACACACACTCTCTCATAGAAACAAACACATTTTCACAGTTGCCAGAACCAGGATTAGAAGTCCTACCTAACTAGCTTACTACACTGTAGTATTTCACAGTTATTGTGAGCACTACAGAGCTTATAAGTTGGAAAGCTGTCCAAAGGTGTCTTTGAAGGTGAGTGACATCAAGCAGCAGTGCTAAAGGAGGGGTAAGGGAAGTGTAGTAAGTGTGAATGACCACAAAATCAGGTATCAATAAAGACATACACACTCTCACACAAACACATTTTCACAGTTGCCAGGACCAGGATTAGAACTCCTACCTAAGTAGCTGTCTGGACTATTGCATTATGCAGTTATTGTAAGTGCACAGAGCTTAAACATTGGAGAACTGTCCAAAAGTATCTCTGAAGGTGAGTGACATCATCTGCAGTGCCAAAGGAGGGGTAAGAGAAGTGTAGAAATTGTGAATGACCACAAAATCAGATGTCAACAAAGACACACACACTCTCTCACACAAACATACACATTTTCACAGCTGCCTGGACCAGGATTAGAACTCCTACCTAAGTAGTTTGCTATACTATAGTATTATGCAGTGATCACAAGTGCTATAGAGCTTATATTTTAGAGAGCTGTCCAAAGGTATCTTTGAAGGTGAGTGACTTCAGCAGTAGTGCTAAAGGAGGGGTAAGGGAAGTGAAGTAAGTGTGAATGACCACAAATGCAGGTGTCAACAATGACTCACACACACACACACACACACACACACACACACACACACACACACACACACACACACACACTCTCATACAAACATATATTTTTTACAGTTGCCAGGACCAGGATTAGAAGTCTTACCTAACTAGTTTGCTACACTATAGTATCACACAGTTATTGTATGTGCCATGGAGCTTACAGGGCAGAGGTTTGGCCAAATAGTTATTTCAAGGTGACTGACATCAGCAGGAGTGCTAAAATAGGGCAATGGGAGGTGTAGTGAGTGTCAATGGCCTCAAAATCATTAATCTCCAAACACACACACACACACACACACACACACACACACACACACACACACACACACACACACACACACACACACACACACACACACACACACACACACACACACACACACACACACACACACACACACACACACACACACTATAACAGTTGCTATGTCTTGGATTAGAACTCCTACCTAACCAGTTTGCTACACTACAGTATTATGCAGTTATCATGAGCACCATGGAGCTTATAGAGCTGTGACTTGGCTAAAGGGTTACTTCAAGGAGAATGACATCAGCAGGCATGCTAACATAGGGCAATGGGAAGTGCAGTGTGTGTGTTTGAATGGGCCATAAATCATTCCTCTGGAAACACACACACACTCACTCACACACAATTTTAGATTTTACAGGACTGAGTTTACAAATGTTACATGACTATTTATTCACACGCACCACAGACACTAGAGGTCTGTGGGCTACCAAATGGAATGTCTACAGTGATTTACATCAACACATCATGTGATATAGGCTAATGGGATGTGTAGTGGGTGTGACAAGCCTCATAATGGGATTTTCTCTGTCACTGCCTACTCTGTCTTCCCCTTGTCTCTGTGTGTGTATGTTTGACATATTATTGTCTGTTGGTCTTAGATATGTGTGAGTAATCCTATCCAATGTGTGTGTGAAGCATAAATGGTGTACAATTTGGTGTGTGTGCACAGACATCTGCAAATGACAGATATGGATAGTCCACTGTGTTGTCAGACATGGGCTTCATTTTCTAAGTGTAACAGCATACCCAGTATGACCTTCTGTATTGAGTGTAAGAATCCATTCCAAGTAGGGTTGTACTCCAGTCCAAGCTTTGGTGTTCTACACCTACAGCTAGCAACCTGTTTCTGCAGAATATCTGTAGATAGGTTGACAATATGAATTCACAATGGGCAAAAGATAGGGGGATACTGTAACTATTTCTGTCTGTGCTGCTTGTGTTACATGGTTGGTGTTAGCAGAGATATTCAGACATATGTACTGTTTTACACTGTGATATATTATGTCATCAACTACTGACAGATATAATTATTTGCTCACAGTTGTTTGCCGTGAAAATACAAGATGAATGAAGCTGAGTCCAGTGTTGTGGGCCACAGCCAGGGTTGCCAGACGTCCCTATTTGAGTGGGACTGTCCTGTGATCAGCAGCCTGATCCTGAGTCCCTCACTGCCGGTTTAAATCTGGCGAAACAGCCTCCACTTTTGTTTTTGATTGGCCTGTATACCAGCATACGGGCCAATCAAAAATCACTAAACACGGAGCTACTTGTGTTTAATGCAGAACATCAGGCAAGTAGCTCCGTTTTGTGATTTTTTGATTGGCTCATATACCGGCATGCGGGCCAATCAAAAATCGCTAAAATAAAGTAGCTCCATGTTTAAAGACTGTTTTTTTTGGTCTTCACTTAGTGTGAAAGACCTTTTTCTTTTGTCTCTACCTGGCCAGTCAGAAATCTGGAAACCCTGGCCACCGCCTACACATTCTTGCACACTCTTGCCATTCTGGAGGGGTTGCTACAGATACTTGATGATGGATCTTTGTAAATGGTCCAGCACCTTGGTAGTATGGTGGCTGAGGATTCCCTTCTTGTACATATATCAACTTAACAGAATGGCCATATCCTGCTGTGGACATACCTCTCAGCCGAACAGATTCACCCAGGTTACCTAGAGGCATGACTTGTATATCTGCTCAGCTCCCCTTCACATTGTGGTTTACAAGCAGGCTTGTAGCTGCCCATTAATGGATTTACAGGCAGTAGTAGTATGGGCACACAGAGTTTCAGACTTCACAAACCCCATGACATCCATGCTTCTACACCCACCCTCTGTTATTCTATCCTCTTTCTAACATTATGTGAGCAATATCTGAGAAGTATCCCTATAGCTGGCCCTTCATCCCAGCAGTATGTATGGATTGGTCCACAGTTCTTGCAGTAGGACAAGGGGGGGGATGCTACTGGGATTTGTCAGCATGGCCTTGCATTTGTGTTCTGTTCACTGTATTAGGTTGTTAGGACCCCATAAGATGCAATACATTGGCACAATGGGTGAGGCACAGGCCTTTGACAGAGGACTGTAGGCCATTTGGTCATGATGCGGGCCATCTGTAGCAGGCCAGTGCATTCTGTCACTCATATATTCCTGGGCTGTGAGCCAATGGATTCTCCTGGGATGACATGGTAAATATGTGAGGTGTTACTGGCAATACTTCCTGTCCATATTGATCCATTGGTCTGGATGCAGGCAGGGTGCTGCTTACAGCTAGGGACACACCTGCATAGGACACCTCTTCAGCATGCTGCATTCTGTGGGTATTCCCATACAGAAGTGGGGTCATACTTTACTCATTCCCAACAGCAAGGATCTCACCTGTGAGATACCTGTTGGTGTTTTGGGGTGACCTGAGTGCATGTATGATATGTCAGCTTAGGGCACCTGCCTCACATGTATAAGTGTAACCTTATCCATATCCCACCTTGTGTATGGCCATCGGCAGTCTGGCATTAGTGTGTAACAGTGCTTTGGTGGTGTGGCGGTGATTGGGCAGATAACCAGGATTCCGTAGTGAAGGGACAACTAATGTTATGCTAACCTATAGATATATAATTCCACAGTTGTGTGCAGCTGAGAGTTATTGTAGGCACTGCATAGGGTATTTCCACCTGTGTAGTGTTTCCATGTAGAGCGCCCAGTTCATGGCCTGTCCAGCCTTCAACCATTACTGCTCTTGACATCTGGACAGTGTACAACCGTTAACATGGGTGTCACTGAGAAGCACATTGGTTGGCACTTCAGTTATTGTGACATGGCTCTGTCAAGCACAGTACTGTACCTGGGCCACTGAGACACAACATGCAGACTTACATTCTGACCACTTCCACACAACATTAAACAGACAAAAACCTAGCACACTGAACCCTGCATATTGTAGACATGCACCAATTTATCATGTTGATTGGAACATCTCTGGCACTCTGTGCTCCACTGATATTACTCCGCAAACTTACATGTTACTGCATTTCTACATGGGGCTGTAGGGAGGGCACACCTAATGACTTTACATATTTGCAATGACTGTAGTGGCATTTCACTTACTCTGTTTACTTCCATTTGATACTGTATTGTGACCTATCTTGTACAAAGGTGGCATCTCAGTAGAATACACATGCTATACTGTATTTGCATATATTTCAGTGTCAGACTTCTTGCCCTGCAGAACTATGATGCAACTGCCAGACCTGTTGTACTATGTCTGTGTAGGTCTGTATGAGGGCTGTTCACCATTGGCAGCATTTGAGAGCCTTAGCCCGACCTTTCTCTATGGTCATTTACACCTGTCCTGCTGGGTGAGGCTGGGGGTGGGAATGCAAACCCTCAGTGACAGTCATGTGTATGGCCTATGGACACCCAGTTATTTGGGCCATCACATGTACTGCAGTGGGAGTTGTCACCTTGTGTACTACTGCCTAGTATGTTGACACCAGTATTTGTTATGGATTTCCTGCTGTTCCATATAGTTGTCAGCTGTCTGATGCGATCCCATTCGACCACACAGTTCCCTTGCATACTTACACCCATACCACAGATATCAGTATCAGAACATACTACTACATTCACTAATTGATAGGAGGAGTGACTTACCTTGTGCCTGGGCCAGTACTGCAGATGGTGCTGGAGGACTGACTATGTCAGATGCACACAGTACACTGCCTATACATGGTAAGGCACAGGTAGTGTCATGTTTGACCTCCCTTTTACTGTATGTGTGAGTCAGAGAGAGAGGTGTCATTCCCTGGGTCCCTATCATGCCAGTGTATGTGCTATGCATTACCTCTTTGCCAAAGCCTGGGAATACTGGGCACACCTCCTTCTGCCTACAGGGGCAGGCTCAGGTAGTCCCTCTTCTGAGTCACACTGTGCCTGTGATGGCCTTGGAAATGGTGGGGGGCTGTGTGGCCCTGCCCCGTGCTGTTCCTGCTGCAGCTTTTTCCGCAGGATCATATTGTGTAGCATGGCACATACTATGAACATTTGTGTACATGTAGCTGGAGAGTACTGCAAGGCTCCACCAGATGCATCAAGGCAGCAGAACCATGACTTGAACATCCCAAACACACACTCTATAATGATTCTGGTTTGTGCATGTGCCTCATTATGGAGTTCTTGTTCAGGTGTGTGTGCATTTCTGAGGGGTACCGTCAGCCACGGCTCCAGTGCGTAGCCCGCATCCCCCACTAGGTGGCCAAATGGGATGTTCCCACTGGCAAATGACTGGTACAGCTGTGTCATATGCCAGATGTGGGGGTCATGATAGCTTCCAGGGCTGCCAGCACACACATTCATGATAATGCCCTGGGCATCAGACACAACCCGGCAGTTGATGGAGGGGAATCCCTTGCAGTTAATGTAGCCCCTAACCCGCTCACCAGGTGGTGCTTTGATGTGTATGTGCATGCAGTCTATAGCACCCACTACCTCAGGGTATTCTGCTATGCAGTGGAAGTGATGCATATTGCTGGTCAGTGCATCAAGGGTGTTGAGAAAATATATGTGCTCACTGGCATGTGCTGACATGGCATCCAGGAACTTGTGGAGTACCCTGGATGCTGATGCCTGTGAGATCCCCATGCTATCCCTAGTTGGTTTTTGGAAGGTACCTATGGCTAGTATTCTTAAGACTACACATACCTTGGTATCCACTGGGATGGGTTCCACTCTGTTGGTTCTGTGTGTGATGTGGAGCCGGCACAGCTCAACAATTTGCTGTAGAATGTTACTGTCCACCCTATAGCGCTCCACTATCTCAAGCTCATGTAGCCCCTGGTAGGTTACCCTGGGTCTGTACAGTCTTCTCCTCCTCCTCACTGTAGGATGGTCATCAGCATTCACATCCTCACCACCCTTAGCCTCTTGCACATATTGATGTATGAGAGTGATAGCAGCCCCTAACATTTTGTTAGTTTTGTCAGGAAATATTTCCCCATCTGCAGTGGTGTAGAGTTTTGGGGAGAACACAGACTGAAAGGTGTTTGCATATTTTATAGTAGTGTGCTGGGCTGCTGCTTGTGCAATTGTCTGATTCTGATACATTTCACCTGCCAGCTATGCTAGCTGCCCCTGATTGCCTTCCTACTGCTGCTGCCCCTTCCCATTTCCTTCTCGTTTAAGCCCAGAGGTCTGCCGTGTATACCCAGTGCTCAGATGTGGACAGTGCTGCTATTTCCTGTGTTCTTTAAATTTATTTATTTTTTGTTTAAAAACTGGTGTATGGCACACAGACCTGTTTAAGCAAGGAAAACAGTGTTCAACAATGTAAGACACACCCCCTACCTTAGCTGTGCTTAGCTAAGGGCAAACACGGGCCACAGAGCTCCAATAAGCTTACAGCATGCATGACACATCCCCTTATGAGGTCATCCACATCTTCTACTTATACAATGGTGTTGCTGCCCCTACACAATTGGGTGCAAGCTAACACTGAGAGGAAATCTGTGATTCAGTATCAGTCCCCTCATTTGCATAAACCAGACTGTTAATTCATAGTTTTCACACTCACACATAGCCTTCCCCTTAGCAACCACTATTCCTTGGTATTGTTGTCTTATGCATACCATTGACTATTATGCAGATTTGGGTATAAAGCTTATTCCCCCATTTTTTTTCATGATGATCTCATTTGTGCACCAATGCTCTATGCTTAAACGGCTGAGATCGGCCAAAAAAAAATAAATAAAACTTGTTTTTTTATAATATTTCAGCTATTTTTCATGCCAATGGCCATATATTTGGCCATTTGCATGCCTACTACATAGAATACATGCTTTCTTTTGAGCTGTCATGCCTCCATTTTGTAATTTGTAGAAATGTATTTGGTTAGTAACCGAATACATTTGTGCAGATTACACTATTCCTGCACATATGTCTCCCTGCTTCCTGGATCACTAATTCACCTCATTTGCATGGTTATCTCCAGCAAATGAGGTAATTAGCATACGGCAGTGGTGTCCATGTGGGAATACTATAGGGGTGCTCGTTCACGTCTCATGGACGCGATCCTGGATTGCTCGTCAGCCATGTTGCATGCAGCAGCTCTGGCACTATTCCTGCACTCCGTGCAGAGCTTGCTGAATCCGGCAGTTTATGTTTCATGCATTTTAATGTTAGGTATACTGTTTTTAGCACTGTAGCTTTAAAGCTTTAAATGGATGAGTATTTAAGTAGTTTGTGGGTTTCTGGGTTTGTTCTGTTATCTAAGCATGTTCCACTTGAATGGGACAAAAGCATTTATGGAAGTTTATTTGGTTAATAAAGTTTTGAATTTACTGTGTTGACCAACCTTAGTGGACTGGTTGCATCCTAGCAATCTCAGTGCATATAGACTTAACATAATAAGTCACTTACATTATAGCAGCCATGAAACAGTGGCAAACCACTTTGCAGTTAAGCCACAATAAAGGACAAATTATTATTACAGGGATAAAAATTCAAAGGGGGATATTCCAGGGTGACTCTTTGTCACCACTTCTCTTTTGTCTTGCTCTTTACCCATTAAGCTGTCTGCTTAACATATCTGGTCATGGCTACAGTTTGGCTCCCATAAAACGACAGAGTATAAAGACTTCTCATCTTCTTTTTGTGGATGATTTAAAACGATATAGTTAATCAGCTGAGTAACCGAAAGCAGAACTACAAGTGGTCATAACTTTCTCTAATGATATAAGAATGTCATTCGGTCTCGATCAATGTGGAAAAGTAACCTTTAAAGCAGGAAAGCTGCAGCACCAAGAAATGTGATAAAAAAGAACTTGAACAAGAGGTAGTGTATAAATAATTAAGTACTGATGAAGGATCAACAATAGCACATGAACAAATGTGAATAAAACTTTGGAATATTTCAGAAGCCTAAAATTAATGTTGAAAAGGGCTTTGACAGGAAGAAAGTCCAGACAATAAACCAATTTGCTCTTCCTGTCCGAACTTACAGTTTTGGAGTGATTGGATGGCCCAAAAGGTTTTGGATCAGTTGGACAGGAAAACAAGAAAAATACTTCATGCTTATCAACTGATTTATAAAAATCAGTGTATACCAAGATTATATATTCTCCCTTCTGAAGGAGGTATAGAGCTCCTCAAAACTGATTACATGTATAGATCTGCAATTGTAGGATTGCGTACATATCTGCTGACTTCACAAGATCCAAATGTAGTGAAAGTTTTAAAACATGAGGAGAATGTCTATGATGACTTCTCTGCTTAGTTTAGCAGAAGCATATCGATGTCAAGTGGGAATAGGAATCAAACCAAAAGAAGATAAAAATCAGGCAGCAACTGAATGTGCCAAAAACAAAAGAAATAATATAAGGGAAGGATCAGATGAGAAGGCAAGAAATGTGGAAAATGCATAAATATAAGTGCAAATACACAAAACTCTTGGAACACCATCATGTTGATCAGGACCAAATGCAGGAATGATTAAGGAGAGGTGAATTTAAACAAAAGGATAAAAGGTTAATATTGGCGGCTGAGGATAGTGGACTACGTAGACGTTGGTTCACAAAGTCCATTGAACATGTGGGAGAAACAGAAAATGCAGGTTTTGTAAAACAGAACTGGAAAAAGTTACACATTTTTTTGTTGCTGGGTGTGATACACTAATGGCAGAAGGACTGTATGCAGAAGGCATCATAATGTGGCAATACTGTTGCAATGGGGATTGTGCAAACATTATAATATTGAAGGAGGTGAAGTAGGCATTGGAAACATGAGCCACAAAGCATTATAGAAAATGATGATGTTTATACCACATGGGATCACCCATTAGCAACAGTTCAAAAATAGATGTGAGTAAGCCAGATATACAGTAGAAGTTCATGAAAAGAAGACAAAAGTAGAACTGATCATTGAAATTGCTACACTCAGTGACTGCAGTATCTTGCATACAGACAGATAGACACAAAGTCATAACATATCAGGATTTACAGGCAGAAATAAGGGCAATTTTGATGAGGAATACCCAGAGAGTCCCAACAGTAGTAGGAGCAATGGGTCTTACAAATAAGAATTTACAGTCATACTTAGCTATGTTACCAATGCATGCAACTCCATATGAATTGCAGAAGGAATTATTGCTAGGCACATTGCAGGTGCTACAAAGAGCACTTCTGGCTAACATCAAATATCAATACCCAAAATGACCAAAAGAAACAAATAGGCAAGTTTGATTCAATAATTAAAAAAAAGCATTCAGTAAGTGCATTCTTCTAACATAAGACTTCTTCAGACTGTATGAATCACAACATAATACAACATTTTATACATCTGCTGATCAAAAAAATTCACACATCATTTAACTAATTAAACAAATTCTGCCTGCATTAATCCTTCATCTTTTTCCCTTTAAGAAAATCTTAAAATTCTCCTTGTGATTTAGTCTTGGAGGGTTGCTAGTATCCAATCTTAATTGCCGGCAATGCTCCCTCCAGTCCAACTCGTCTTCAGCATGTAATTTTTTTTAAAAAATCAAAAACATAATCTAAGACTAAAAACTTAGGGAACCTTTACATTCAGTATTAGAGCAATATTTACAACATGCATTATTAGCATCTCTAGTCGCAATGACATATAAATGTTTGTATAGCCTTCTATTTAATTCTCCTGTAGTCCTGCCAACATAACAAGCAGGACAGGCTGAGAAGATAGCTAAACAAATTACAAACTTACCCCAGGATTCAGCAAGCTCTGCACGGTGTGCAGGAATAGTGCAAGAGCTGCCGCAGGCAATATGGCCGATGTGCAATCCAGGAACAATCTCCCGGGACGTGCACAAGTGCTTCTGCCCTATTCCTGCATGGAAACAGCTCCTGTATGCTAATTACCCCATTTGCTGATGAAAACCATGCAAATGAGGAGAAATAGCAATCCAGGAAGCAGGCAGATGACCGTGCTGGAATAGTGTAACTTGCTGAAATGTATTCGGGAGGGTGGCATAATGGTTAAGGCAGTTACCTTACATGCACAAGGTGCAGAGTTTGATTCTCACATGGGGTAATTGGTTAGGCTTAAAATGGCCCACAAAGGCAATTAGCCTAGTAGCAATCTATGAACCTATGAACTGAATACATTTCTGTAAATTACAAAATGGAAGCATGACAGCTCCAAAGAAAGCATGTATGCAATGTAGTAGGCATGCCAATGGCCAAATATATGGCCATTGGCATGTTAAATAGATGCAAAATTGTAAAAATAACTTTTATTTCTTTCTTTGCCGATTTCGGCCATTTAAGCATAGGGCAGTGGTGCACAAATGGGATTGGCCTGAAAATAAGAAAAAAAACTGGAGATAAGCTTTTAAACCCAAATCAGCATTTTGCCATAATAGTCAATGGCATACATAAGACAACAAGACCATGGAATAGTGGTTGCTAAGGGGAGAGGCTGAGTGTTAGTTTTGTAACCATGCATTACCAGTCAGGTCTACGCAAATAAGGGGAATGATACTGAATGACAGATTTCCCCTCAATGCTAGCTTGCACCCAACTGTGTAGGTGCAGCAACACCATGGTCTAAGCCTAAGAGCTAGATGACCTCATAAGGGGGAGTGTCATGAATGCTGTAAGCTTATTGGAGCACAGTGACCCATGTTTGCCCTTAGCTAAGCACAGCTAAGGAAGGGTGTGTGTGTCTGAAACAGCATAGCAGTGTTTTCATTGCCTAAACAGGTGTGCACACCTTGCACCAGGTTTTAAACAAAAAAAACACCAGGAAATAGCAGCTCTGTTCACATCTGAGCACTGGGTATGTGTGGAGCACCACCGGGCTTAAACAGGAAGGCAATGGGAAGGGAAAACAGCAGCAGCAAGGCAATCAAGGATAACTAGCACAGATAGCATGTGAAATGTATCAGAAACAGTTAATTACAGAGGCAGCAGCCAAGCCCAGCCCAGCAAACTACTATAAGCTATACGAACACCTATCACTCTGGTTTGTCCCACAAACTCTACACCACTGGTGTACACAAACAGGGAAATTTTACCTGACAAAACTAACAAACTGATAGGGGTTGCTGTTGCTCTCATACATCAATATGTGGAAGAGGATGAGGGTGGTCAGGATGAGAATGCTGATGACCAACCCACAGTAAGGAGAAGAGTGTACCAGACCCAGGGTAACCTACCAGGGGCTACATGAGCTTGAGATACTGGAGCACTATAGGGTGGACAGGGACATTCTACAGCAAATTATTGAATTGTGCCAGCCACGCCTCATACACAGAACCAACAGATGGGAACCCATCCCAGTGGACACCAAGGTATGTGTAGTCTTAAAAATACTAGCCACAGGTACCTTCCAAAAGCCAACTGGGGATATCATGGAGATCTCACAGGCATCAGCATCCAGGGTACTCCACCAGTTCCTGGATGTCATGTCAGCGGTTCCCTATCAGAAGCCTGAAACACTATAAGCCTGAAAATCAAAATCCTGAAAACTATAGACTGAAAGTTCAAAATCCTGAAAGACCAAAATCCTGAAACTCAAAATCCTGAAAACACAAATAATGCTAATATGTCACTATAAAGACACTAATATCTACCAACTGACCCTGACCCTAACCCTAACCCTAAGGTCCGTCATTATCGCACACTCACCTGACCCGCGCCCTAACCCTAACTCACTTAAACGGCCCCTAACCCCAATATTTGTCACTATTGCATACATGCCTAACCTGCGCCCTAACCCTAACTCATTTAAACCGCTCCTAACCCTAACATAAAGCCAACCGCACACTTACCTGAACCCAACGCATGACCCAACACCAGAGGGCTACCAATAGCAAAGCCACAATGACGTCAGTATGTCCATTTTGTGTTTTCAGGATTTTGAGTTTCAGGATTTTGGTCTTTCAGGATTTTGAACTTTCAGTCTATAGTTTTCAGGATTTTGATTTTCAGGCTTATAGTGTTTCAGGCTTCTGATAGGGAACCATGTCAGCACATGCCAGTGAGCACATATATTTCCTCAACGCCCGTGAGGCATTGACCAGCAATATGCGTCTTTTCCACCAAATAGCAGAATACCCTGAGGTAGTGGGTGCTATAGACTGCACACACATACACATCAAAGCACCACCTGGTGAGCATTTCAGGGTCTACATAAACTGCAAGGGCTTCCCCTCCATCAACTGCCAGGTCATTTGCAATGCCCAGGACATTATAATGAATGTGTGTGCTGATAGCCCTAGAAGATATCACGACTCCCACATCTGGCATATGACACAGCTGTACTAGACATTTGCCAGTGGGGGCATCCCATATGGCCACCTAGTGGGGGATGCTGGTTATGCACTGGAGCCATGGTTGATGACACCCATCAGAAATGCACACACACTTGAATAAGAACTCCATAATGAGGCACATGCACAAACCAGAATCATAATAGAGCATGTGTTTGGGATGCTCAAGTCATAGTTCCGGTGCCTAGACATATCCGGTGGAGCCTTGCAGTACTCTCCAGCTACATATACACAATTTTTTATTGTATGTGCCATGCTACACAATACGATCCTGTGGAAACAGCTGCAGCAGAAACAGCACGGGGCAGGGCCACACAGCCCCCCACCATTGCCAAGGCCAGCACAGGCACAGAGTGACTCAGAGGAGGAACAACTTGAGCCTGCACTTGTAGGCAGAAGAAGGCATGCCCAGTATGCTTATGCTTTGGCAAAGAGGCAATGCATAGCGCATACACTGACATGGTAGGAACCCAGGGAATGACACCTCTCTCCGACTCACACATACAGTAAAAGGGATGCCAAACATGACACTATCTGCACTTTACCATGTATAGGGAGTGTACTATGTGCATCCGAGATAGTCAGTCCTTCAGCACCATCCTCAATACTGGCACAGCCACAAGGTAAATCACTCTTCCTATCAATTGCTAAATGGATTAGTATGTTCTGCTAATTGTATCTATGGCATGGATGTGAGCATGCAAGTGAATCGGGTGTCTGAATGGGATGGCAGCATATAGTGGACACCTATATGGGCAGCATGAAATCCATAGCAAATACTGGTGTCAACAAAGTAGGCAGTACTAGACAAGGTGACAAATCCCACTGCAGTACATGTGGTGGCCCAAATGTGTGTCCATAGGACACACACATGCATGTCAGTGAGGCTCACATACCCAACAACAGTCTCAGGCAGCAGGACAGGTGTAGATGATCACAAAGAAAAGCTGTGCTAAGGCCTCCAATTGATGGCAATGGAGAACAGCCCCCCTCCAGACCTACACAGACAGACAACAGGTCAGGCAAGTGGATATTAGTTCTGAAGGGTAAAAAGTCTGAAACTGAAATATAGGTCAATAACACCTAAGATCTGTACTCCACTGATATGCCTCTAGTCTGCATGCTAGGCCAGAATATAAAATGAAATGGAAGCCAACAGAGTACCTGAAATACCAGTACAGTCATAGCAAATGTTTACAGTTGTCAGGTGTGCCCCCTCTCCCTCACAATACTAAATGCAGTAACACGTATGTGTGGGTTTAATAACAGTGGAGCACAGATTACCTGAGCTAGCCCAATTTGCAGGATAGATTGTTGCATGTGTACAATATGCAGGGCTCTGTGTTAGGTTGTTGTGTGTTGTATATTGTGTGGAAGTGGTCAGCATGTAGGCATGGAGGGTTGTGTCCTGGAGGCATATGGCCAGTACTGTTGATGACAGGGCCATGTTCTGACAACTGCAGTGCCAGCCACAATGTATCCCAGCTAGACCCAATCCAGCAGTCATCCATACTCATTGTTCAGATGTAATATCTGTCACCATTTGAAAGATGGACATGCTATGAATGTGGGCTCAGACATACACACAGTACACAGGTGGAAGTACCCTAGACAGAGTACATAAAATGTAACTGCCAACTGCACACACCTTTGGACTTGCACATACAGGTTAGCAGCACATTAGTTGTTTGTGTAGTATGGAATACTGATGTAGTCTGACCAATCACCGGCAGACCACAAAATGCACAGTTAAGAAGTAATGAGAGACTGCCAATGTCCCCGCGCAAGGCAGCATAAGGGGAATGTCCCAAGTACATCTGTGAGTCAGCTGCAAGAAGCTTCCATATCACACATGCACTCAGCTCACCCCACCATCAGCCACAGGTTTACCACAGGTCATATCCCTGCTGTTGGGAATGAGTACAGTATGACAGCCCCACTTATGTATGGGAATACCCACAGAATGCAGTATGCTGAAGAGGTGTCCCATGCAGCTGTGTCCTTAGCTGTAAGCAGCACTCTGCCAGCATCCACACCAATGGATTAATAAGGACAGGAACTATTGCTATTAATACCTCGCACACCTACCCTGTCACCCCAGGGGAATACAGTGGCTTGCAGCCTGGGAATGTAAGAGTGACAGAATGCACTGGCCTGCTACAGATGGCCTGCATCACTATCAAATGCCCTACAGTCCTCTGTCAAAGGACTGTGCCTCACCTGTACTGCCGATGTATGTTATCTTATGGGGTCCCAACTAACAACATAACACAGTCCACAGAATGCAAATGCAAGGCCATGTCGACAAATCCCAGTAGCATGCCCACCATGTCCTACTGCATAAACTGCGGACCAACCCCTAAATACCACTGGGATGAAGGGACAACTATAGGGATACTTCTCAGATATTGCTTGCATAATGTTAGGAAGAGGATTGAATAACAGAGTAGGGGGGGTGTAGAAGCATGGATGCCATGTAGTGTGTGAAGTCTGAAACTCTGATGTGTGCCCATACTACCCCTGCCTGAAAACCTAGTAATTGGGGGCTACAAACCTGCTCTTATACCACAATGTGAAGGGGAACTGACCAGATATATGAACCCTGCCTCAGGGTAACCTGGGTGAATCTGTACAGCTGAGAGGTATGGCCACAGCTAGATATGGTCATTCTGTTACGTCGATAGATGTACAAGCAGGGGATCCTCAGCCACCACAGTACCAAGGTGCTGCAACATTTATACAGACCCATCAGCAAGTGTCTGCAGCTACCCCTCCAGAATGGCATGAGTGGGCAATAATATGTAGGTTGCAGACCACAATACTGGACACAGCTTCATTCATCTTGTCTTCCCCAGGAAATAACTGTGAGCAAATAAGTATATCTGTCAGTAGTTGATGACATAATAAATCACAGTGTAAAAGAGTAAATATGTCTGAATATCTCTACTAACACCAAAATCATGTAGCACAAGCAGCACAGACACAATAGTTACAGTATCCTACTCTCCTTTGCCATTGTGACTCCATATTTTCAACCTATCTACAGATATCCTGCAGAAACAGGTTGCTAGCTCTAGGTGTAGAACACAAAATCTCACACTGGAGTACAACCTACCTGGAAAGGATTCACACACTCAATACAGAAGGTCATACAGGGCATGTTCCCACACTTAGAGAAATAAAGCCCATGTTTGACAATAACAGTGGACTATACATATCTGTCAGTTGCAGATATCTGTGCACACACACCACATTGCACACCATGTATGCTTTGCACACACATTGGATAGGAATACTCACACATATCTAAGGCCAACACACTATAAAAGGTCAGACATACACAAACAGAGATGTGGGGGAGAGAGAGACAGACAGTGACAAAGAGATTCTGATCATGAGGCCTGTCCCACCCACCACACATCCAATTGGTCAATATCACATGATGTGCCAATGTCAATCACTGTAGACATTTGCTTCTGGTAGCCCTCAGCACTATAGTGTCTGTGGTGCTTGTGATAACTGTGTAACATGACAGTACAAATCAGTATTCATCTAGCATTTAAACAACCACTCCAAGTAGCTCACCAAAAACAAAAATAATAAAAATAAAATAAAACAATATCCGCTGATCAGCACTATAAAGGTATATCCACCAGTAACTTCCGAAAAAACACGCTCCAGTAGTAAAAAATGTGTATTGGTATATTTTTAATCGATGTCAAACAACGTAAACCTCTTACAAAAAATAGATTTAGCGCGCTTTCGTCTCTACCCACGAGACTTCATCAGAATCAATTAAAATCATTAATTGATGCATATAAATACTTTTCCAAAGTTCATAATAACCAATTAAAAACCTTAGCAACAAATTAATCTAACTAAATAAATCAACTGAATCAATTAAAAAACTGTTGAACACACTATAAGGGCTTAACATAAATTTTCCAAAATACTTATAATATATTCATAACAAAAAAATTGTTATTGCGCAGTAGAAATTAGCAGATCACATTTACAAATTTAAAAACAATGAAATATATAAATATAATTGTGAGATATAAGTATAAATTATATAAAATAAGTATGTAGATAAATAAATAAAAAGTAAAAAAAACTGGGACCAAAATTTCATTATTGTGTTACGTAACAAGTATCCTACCAACAACCTAAATGTAAATGTAAATAGGTGAATATTAAAAAATATAATAAATATAATAAATATTATGAATATTTGCAAGTTGACAAAGGTATTTAAATGTACTGTGGGCTGCAAAAAATGTATATAGACTTAAATCAATAAACCAAGAAAGGTTTATTTAGGATTTAATGCCAACAATTTCAATGCAGGTTTAATGGAAATATGGTCATTCATGCCCATTTGGGAGCATGAATCTAATCTAATCTGCCAAATTAATTCTCTATATTCTAAGAAAGTTTCCCAAAAAACACCCCTCTCACCATGTTTCACCTCTTCTAATACCCAAAATTTTATATTGGTATTTTTACACTTTAATGTGTGTCTAAACAAGGCATTATTCTCATTCTTTTTATTGATGGCCCTCATATGTTCATATATCTGTTTTCTAAGATGCCTCTCTGTTTTCCCCACATAATAGGCCCAGCATGCCCTACAATATGCAAGGTATACTACTCCTTTGGTGTAACAGCTGTAATAACCATTACTCTTTAATCTAAACCCAATACTCGGGATCAAAAGTTCTTTTTCCCCTGCTAAAAATGGACATTGTGCACATCTACCACACTTGTGGGTACCAATTCTGGTTTGTACCCCCCCACTACCACTTACAACCTTCTTTCTTTCAAAAATATTTTTGAGGTTGATATTCTTCCTATAACCAAACCTAAGGGGTTGTTGGAAAATTGATGTTTTATTGGCCATTCTCTCAAATATATTCCAAACCCCATTAATACCTTTTTTTCAACCAACCAATGTCTGCATAATAAGTTAAAGTTAAACGTGGTAATTCCGGGGTAATCTTGGTATCCCTGTTTAGCACTAATGGGTTAACCTCGGATGGTATCCCACTACTAGAGGTTGATGTACTCATGTCACCATTAAATATTAAAAGTGGACAATATTTTAAATTACGATTCTTTACAATATCCTTTTTAATGGTCTGAATTAACCTATTAGGATATCCTCTCTCTTTAAACAATTTTTGAACTACTTCCATTTCTTCCATAAATTTCCTAAAATCACTGGTCATTCTTGAAACCCTAATCATTTGACCTTTAACAACATTCTTTTTCAAAAATAATGGATGGTCACTCTGATAATGAACATAAGAATTCGAAAAACAGCTCTTCCAATAAATCCTAGATTTATAACCCCTGTTTAATTTATCCTTATTTATCTTAACATCCAAATAGTTGACTTCATCCTTAGTATGTTGAAAGGTAAATTTAAGGAACTGACTAGTACCATTCAAATAATCAATAAATTCTCCAATTCCTATGTCTGTTCCATCCCATATAATAAAAATATCATCCAAAAAGCGGAAGTATTTTATAATATGTTGTTTAAAAGATGATTTGAACACATGGGTAAGCTCCCAATAAAGCATAATTATATTAGCGTAGACTGGGGCACAGGCCAAACCCATTGTTTTAATTCATCTAGCATTTGTATAAACAGTCCTGTCAAATGTAAAGTTGTGTGTGACTAAGTGTTGCGTGTGTGTGTGTGTCACCAGAGGAATGGTTTATAGCCCATTCACACACACTGCACTTCCCATTGCCCTACTTTAGCAAGCCTGCTAATGTCATTCACTATGAAATACCTCTTTGGAAATGATTCAGCCCTATAAGCTGCATGGCACATGCGATAACTGCTCAATACAAAATGATCGATTTTAACAATTGGCTAAAATTCTGGTGTCATTCAAAGGGGATCCAGTGCCTGTCAGCCTGGGATGACATGCTCGACAAGCCACGTTGCTTCGCTAGGGATGGTTTGCACCTGTCACCCCTGGGCTTTCGGATGCTGGCAAAGGCTCTTGCCACCCCCATAGTGCCTTTTTTAGGCAAGGCTCAAAAGACAAACCCACCTCCATAGAAAACACAAAGAGCAAGAAACTAAGGGTAATACTGCTAAACGCCAGAAGTCTAAACCTCAAAATGCACACACTCAAAGCTCTCCTCAGTATGGAGAACATTGATATTGGTGCAGTGAGAGAAACCTGGTTCAAGGCTCCAGAGAGCACCCCAGCACTACCAGGTTATACCTCATATCATGCTTTTCGGCCCCAAAACTCGGACCGAACCACAAAAGCAGGGGGAGTATCCATATTCATCAAGGATACCCACACCTCCAGGTTAGTGGCATTGCACGAAGCATCAGAAACCATCCATGTGCAACTAACAGTAGGCAAAACTGCCTTTCAGTTTATAGCATGCTACAGACCACCATCTCAAAATCAGGAATCCCACTCGGCCTTCCTGAAAACATTGAAGAACATGAAGATCTCTCCAAACACCATTATATTGGGTGACTTCAACTACCCAAACATAGACTGGGAGCATTACTCAAGCCCCAACACCCTAGCCCAAAGGTTCCTGGAATTTATAAAGTCAAATGCCATGGAACAACTAGTCACAATGCCCACAAGAGGGGAAAACATACTTGACCTGATCATCACCAACATGGGGACCCTATGCTTCACACCAGAAGTATACCCCTCATTGGTAAGATCAGACCATAAATTAATTTCACTGGATATCCAAAACCCAACCCCAGCCCAGAAAACCACAGTGAAAAACTTCTCAAAAGCGAACTTTACACTTCTCAAAACCGAGGTGGACTCCTTCAAGGCCCCCGGGCCAGTGGAAACTACGTCCCAAACCACAGAATCCTATATAAATGCATTCTATGGACACCTCCAAGAATGCATAGATCATGCTATCCCAAACAAAACCAAGACCCAATTGTCCAAAGGCAGGCGTCCAGTCTGGTGGACCCCAGCCATAAATAAGTTGTACAACAGAAGGAGGAAGCTACTACATGATAGAGCAAAATCCCTAAAAGGGAAGGCATCTCTGATCAATACTAGCAAAAAATTACGATCCCTCATAAAATCCTCCAAGGCCAGCTTCGAGAGAAAAATTGCACAGGACACTAAAGACAATCACAAGGCTTTCTTTAGCTATGTTAGGAACCTGGGATGCAACTCCCAGATATGCTCAGAGTTGATTCTAAATGACAAAAAATACACTGAACCCACAGACGTTGCCAACATCCTGGCAGACAGATTCAGTGCAAACTCCCCCCCCTCCCCCCAAAAGAGCAAATATCTATCCCAGCAGAGTGCAGCCTCCCTAACATCTCAGATACTCAGGTGAAAGCCACCCTCTCCAAAGCAAAAAACACTGCTTCAATGGGACCAGACGGTGTCCCGGGTTGCATCCTACATGAACTCCAAGAAGAACTAAACCCTCACGTAAAACTGCTGTACAATCTCAGCCTCACTACAGGATATGTACCCAAAGAATGGCGTACAGAAACAGTGGTCCCACTCCACAAAGGTGGTGCCTCAACGGACCCTGGAAACTATCGCCCCATAAGCCTGACTAGCCTTATCTGCAAGGCCATGGAGAGGATCATCATGGAACACATAAACAAAGGCATTGGGGACCTACAGACACTAGATCCTACACAATTCGACTTTGTCAAGGGCAGATCCTGCCTCTTGAACCTGGTCGACTTTTCGAAACAGTCAACAAGGCCATAGATGAAGGGAAGGTAGTCCACACAGCCTATATGGACCTTGCAAAGGCATTTGACACAATACCCCACTCGAGCATCATAGATAAGCTATCCAGCTTAAATATAAACCCCTATGTCACAAGATGGGTTGCTAAATGGCTCAAAGACAGAACCCACAGAGTCAGAGTTGCTGGAGCCATGTCAGACTTGAAACCGGTTACAAGTGGTGTCCCACAAGGCTCTGTCCTGGGACCTCTCTTGTTCGGCATATACTTCTCTGAGGTACAGGCCAACACGGGAGGACTATGGCTGACCAAGTTTGCAGATGACTGCAAACTGGGTGCCATAATTGACTCTCCAGCTGACATGAACATCCTCCAAAAAGGTCTCACAGAGACGGATAACTGGTGCCAGAGCCATGGCCTAAAGCTAAATGCCAAAACGTATATAGTCATACCCTTTGGCAAAAACAAAGTGCCCACAAATTACCACATAGGTGGTAACCCATTAAGTATGGAAGAAGTAATTAGAGACCTGGGGACCCAAGTTGATAGCAATCTTTCATTTGACAACCACATTGCCAAAGTGGTTAGAAAGACCTTCTACATAGCCCACCTTATTACGAAAGGATTCACATCCAGATCAAGTGAGGTAATAGTGCCCCTTTATTCATCCCTCATCAGGCCCATCATATAATACAATGCCCCTTTTGGGATGTACCTTACCCGACACCTGCAGCAACTAGAAAGACCCCAAAAGTACCTCACAAAGAGGATCAAGGGACTTAAACAGATCCCATATGCTGCCCAGTTAAAAAAACTCCAGCTCTACTCAGTTGCATACCGCCTACTTCGAGGCAATCTATGCCTGACATACAAAGCTATGTCCAACCCAGAATTAATGGACATGCTCCACCTCAGAAAATCTAAATCCCTTAGAACCACGTGCTCGAGGGACTTAAACCTCAGCACAGAAATAAATA
The DNA here is from genome assembly GCF_019279795.1 of Protopterus annectens. Lineage (NCBI taxonomy): Eukaryota > Metazoa > Chordata > Ceratodontiformes > Protopteridae > Protopterus > Protopterus annectens. The sequence continues at coordinate 1,438,833,127 of NC_056726.1, forward strand.
GAACATGCTGGAGGGACAGATTCATAACCCAGAGGCTCCCTTCGCTCTGGAATAAAATCCCAGTCCATATTAGGCAGAGCACCTCACTGGATCTCTTCAAGAGGAATCTTGATGAGTGGGTGGGAGATCGTAGGTTTACCCTGGGGATTACTTCTGTGTCACCACTAGACAGAGGCTCAGTAAACTAACCTTAAAAAGGGCACAGCAAACTCAAATTAAAGGGTGGTGAGAGCCAAACACATTGGGCTAGGCTTATAAATGCCCCAGGGCAGATAGCCTAGTATGAACCTATGAACCTATGAATACTATAGTATAACATACTAGTTAGGTAGGAGTTCTAATCCCAGACCTAGAAACTGTGTGTGTGTGTGTGTGTGTGTGTGTGTGTGTGTGTGTGTGTGTGTGTGTGTGTGTCTAGGGATTAATGATTTTGAGGTCATTCACAGTCACTACACCTCCCATTGCCCTACTTTAGCAAGCCTGCTGATGTCAGTCACTTTGAAATACTTCTGTGGACAAAATTCAGCCCTATAAGCTCTGTGGCACATACGATAACTGCATAATGTTTAGAGTATAACATACTAGTTAGGTAGGAGTTTTCATCCCAAACATGGCAACTGTGAAACTCTGTGTGTGTGTTTAGGCATCAATGATTTTGAGGCCATTCACAGTCACTACACCTCCCATTGCCCTTCTTTAGCATGCCTGCTGATGTCAGTCATTTTGGAATACTTCTTTGGAGAAATTCAGCCCTATAAGCTCTGTGGCACGTGCGATAACTTCGTAATGTTATATTTTAACATACTAGTTAGATAGGAGTTTTAATCCCAGACATGGCAACTGTGAAACTCTGTGTGAAAGAGTGTGTGTGTCATTGATAATACCGAATATTATGGACATTTACACTTACTACTCTCCCCTTACCCCTCCTTTAGCACTGCTGCTGATGTCAGTCACCTTCAAAGATACCTGTGGATAGCTATTCAACATGTAACCTCCATGGTACATGTCATTAATGTGGAACAATGTTGTAGCAGTAACTAAACAAGTATGGGTTTGAATCTCATCTGTAGCAAGTGTTTGTGTGTTTACTTCAAGCATTTTGTCCCCATTTACACCCACTGCACATCTCAGAACCTGACTTTAGCAGTCCTGCAGATATCATCCACCTTAGAAGTACCTGTTGCCAACACTAAACCATATCAGGTCAGTAGTGCATGTGGTAAATGTGTAACATAACGGTCTGTAAAGATTGCCTGATAGAGATTTGAATCTCACCCCTGGCAAATGTAAATGTGTGTTTTGGGTAAAATTAATTTTGAATCTCTCAACCAGTACATCACCCAATGCCAGTATTTACAAGGGCTGGTGAAGTTCCTCACCTTAGAGGTACCTTGGAACAATATCCATCCAATAAGCTCTGTGGCACATGTACTAAATGTGGTACACTGTAGTAGCAATACAAAGCTAGGCAGGGGGGTTGAATCTCAGTTCTGGCAAGTGTGTGTCTGTGTGCATCTTCCTTATTCTCTGTGGAGGTTGCTGTGACTGTGTAATACCGAGATGTATTGTGGGGTGGGCTTTGCTAAATTATTATGTTGAGGACCTAGTATATGTCACAATGTCCACCTTACAAGGACAACATATGTCAAACACCAGAGAGGCTGGTGTACACAATCCATAGCCCTACAGGTAACATTATGGATTGATGAGCAGTATAGGCAGCCTTTGTATTACTCAGATAACATTCTCCGCACATGTCTCATACACAAACACATTTGGCTAGGCAACAAACACAATATTGGTAGTTTCCTGCATATTGCCTCACAGATAGTAACCACGGTTGGTTGCAGTGGACTACATCCCTGTTGAGCACAACAGTCCAACTGACATCAGAAAGGACTGTGATGTGTTACATCTCCTGACTTGATTGTGTGTTATCCAGCAAGGACATGACACCCTGTTCCATCCCTACAGTAGGCACATACATGCTTACAGTGGTCCTTTTGCTATGTTCCCCACTGGATGCCTGAATCAACTGTAAAGTCTGCAAATGTAACCCACAAAGGGAATAGCATGCCTTATACACATGCCCTGTATGGACAGATGCCACTAATTCCACTGAATACCTACATCATGCTGTCAATGTAGATGCAAGCAACAAATCAGTTCTATAGCCAGGTCTCACCAAATGAGGTCAGGAATATCATATCAAAAGATAATATGTCCACAGAACATGTCACAGAGACCTCAAGTACACTTCCACATGTCACAAAACATGCATGTGGGGCATGTGCACAACACAGACACTGTCCATGTTATGGAATATAGATCACATACATGAGAAGCAGTGCACATCACTGGCCACCCACAATAGTAGCCCAGATTAGTGAGTGGTGAATACAATACCCACCTGTAGGGATCACTCCAGGGAATATACCTCTGAGCCGCACTGGAGACATACATCCCAACTGTACAGATTTTTGCCTCATATTTTTGGTCTGTTTTTCATACAATTGTGGTTTTCTGGCAAATAAGTGGCAAATCATTCAAGACTAAAGTTAGAAAATAGTGACATTTGAGTTTCAGACTTCATACCCTTTAGAAAATGCATGATAATGCAAAACCTGTTATTCTATCAACTTTCTAATTTGTATGAGCAATATTTAAAAATTCTACCTATTTTTTTGGTCTTTTGTCCCACTTTTATTTATGGCTTTGTCCAGATTTCTTGCTCTAAGAGGCTGAGAGGTATGACTGGAGACCACTGTCATGTGGCATGATGCCAAGGTATTCCCTTTGGCTAGCCTTGTACAGCCTTCAGGACCATTCCCATACTACACACCTGTGAAGCAATGAACCTATGCATCTTAGTACTGGCAAGTGTGTGTCTCTGTGTGTGTGTGTCTGTCTGTGGAGAGTAATGATATTGAAGTCATTCACAGTCACTACACCTCCCATTGCCCTACTGTAGCACACCTGCTGATGTCATTCATCTTGAAATACCCCTTTGGACAAAGGCCAGCCCTATAAGCTCTGTGGCACTTATAATAACTGCATAATACTGTAGTGTAGCAAGCTAGTTAGGTACGAGTCCTAATCCTGATCCTGCCAACTGTGATAATGTGTGTGCTTCCCTGAGAGTGTGTGTGTGTGTGTCTTCATTGACACCTGCTTTTGTGGACATTCACACATACTACACTTACCTTATCCCTCCTTTAGCACTGTTACTGATGTCACTCACCATCAAAGATCCCTTTGGACAGCCCTCCAACATGTAAGCTCCATGGTGCATGTAATAACTGTATAACACTGTAATAGCAATACATAGTCAGGTAGGGGTTTGAAACTCAGTACTGGTAAGTAGGTGTGTGTGTGTGTGTGTGTGTATGTGTGTGCGTGTGTGCGTGTGTGCGTGTGTGTGTGTGTGTGTGTGTGTGTCAACAGTATCCTGTTGGGGTGATTGTAGAATGACAGAATTCATTGCAGTGTAGGTTTTGCTACATCATTATGTTGAGGACCTATATGTCCCATTGTCCACATGACAAGGACAACATTTTCCAAACATTGTAGAGATTGTTGTAGACAATACTCAGCCATAAATGCATACAGCCATGTACAATTACCATGTGACAGTATGGATTAGTAAACAATATAGGCAACTGTTATAATGCCCAGATACCACTCTTCCACCCATGGATCATACACAAACACGCCTAG